>NC_067495.1:116256878-116501878 GCF_947179515.1 Apodemus sylvaticus
GGGTTGCCATCCCACTGTCAAAAACTCTGACCCAGAATTGTTCCTATCTAAAAGAACTGCAGGGACAAAAATGGAGAAGAGACTGAGGGAAAGGAGGTCCAGTGACAGGCCCAACTTGGGATCCATCTCAAGGGGAGGCCCCAAGGCCTGACAGTATTACTGATGCTATGGTGTGCTTACAGATGGGAGCCTAGTATGGCTGCCCTCCTAGAGGTCCAACAAGCACCCGACTGAGACAGATACAGATACTGACACCCAATCAATGGACTGAAGACAAGGACCCCTGTGGCTGAACTAGGGAAATTCTGGAAGAAGCAGAGGAGGAGGGCAATCCTATAGGAAGACCAGCAGTGTCAACTAACCTGGACCCCTGAGATCTTTCAGACACCGAGCCACCAACCAGGCAGCACACACCAGCTGATATGAGGCCCTCAACACATATACAGCAGAGGACTGCCTGGTCTGGCCTCAGTAAGAAAAGATGCATCTAGCCCTCAAGAGACTTGAGGCCCCATGGAGGTCTGGTGGGATGGGGGTTAGGGAGGGGGTTGGGGACATCCTCTTGAAGACAGGGGGAGGAGAAATGGGATAAAGAACAGTGGGAGTGCAGACCAGGATGAGGGTAGCAACTGGACTGTAAAATAATAATAATAATAGTCTCCCAACTATGGGCTCGAGTAAAATACTTCAAGAAGGAAAAAATCAGAGCACAGTCGCAATTAAATCAAAACAAAATCAAACTCTAACATTCCAATGTCTGGGATCCACTCACAATAGTCTGGAATCCACCAAATGGCTTGGGTCACATCTCCAGCTCTGCCCTCTGTAACACACAGCTTGTCTTTGAAGCTCTGGTTGACTCCATTCCACTGTTGCTACTGTTCTTGGTGGTTTCTTAAGGCCCTGGCATCTCCAATACACTGAAGTCTTCTGCAACTAGGTTGCACTTTTACAAATAGCCTCTCGTCGGCTACTTCTCTGCATGACCCCTTCAGTCCTAGGCCTTCAACTGCCACTGAGACTGCACCTTCACCAGTGCCCTCCATGGCCTCTCAGCTGCTCTTCATGACCCCCTCATGCCTTCAAAACCAGTACCACCTGGGTGACTCTGACACATTACCAAGTACAAGTGCAACATGAGGTACAAGTTTGGCTATCTGTGGAACACAGCTTCTCTGTGCTCCCAAAAAACACTTCCCAGAAGATATCATCTCAGTGATTCTGGTCTCTTCTTAGTCATGACTAATTTCTTAGCTCCAGCTAACCAGCAACAATTGACCCAGGAATGCAAAGGCTTCGCTTTAGTAATTCTGGTATCTTGTTAATCAGTGCTGATTCTTCAGCCCCAGTTAACCAAAACCACAGAATCTTAAATCAAAATAGCAGAGGCCCTGACAGAGTCTTAAATCTTCCCTCTGAAACTTCACAAGCCAGGCCTCCATCTTCTGCACTGCTCTCAGCATTCTTACCTCCCAAGCTCCTACAGAACATCCCACTGAGGTCTCAACACTCAGTGGCTTTTCTAGCCTGATGTTCCAAAGTCTTTCCACAATCCTCCCAAAAACATGGTTAGATCTGACACATCAACACCCCACTATGCTGGTACCAGAGTCAAAAGCCTCATGGAAGTGTGATGGAGTAGAAAATAGGAGACTGGATGTAGAAAATTGGATACATATGGAGCAGAATGTGGAGCAGCACCAAGAAGATCTGGGGATCAGAAGAGGGTGCTTTTAAAACAGAGGACATACTTGAGTATGTATCTGCACATCAGCATGATGAAGTGAATGTGATCGACTAGAATGGAAAGAGAATAGCCGTGGGAGCCTTGGCTTTGAAAGTAAATGAGTGTGGAGTTCAAGGGCCAGGCCCTCAGCTGGAGAACAGTCTCTTTACTCTGCCCAGAAGGAAAACAAGGAGCACAAATCTAGATGTAGTCAGTAGATTTGGGAGGGAAGACCCCAGATCAGCTTTCATAATGAAATGAACTCAGAGAGCAGCCGTTGAGTATGGAACAGAGGAGGACAACTGGAGATTTGAAGGGGGTGACAATGATGCAATAGTCTTCCCAGAGAATGAGAACAGGAGAAGGAACTACCACCATGAGCTGCAACTGTTGAACAGCACAATCCGCTTTCAAATTAGGGTGAAATATTTTCAAGTAAGCCCCTTTCCATTCCTTATCCCTGGGTAGTCACTGATCTACATCCTACAATTTTTTTTGCAATAAATAATATGCACGTTGACCTATATTATTTTCTATCTTGATGCTATCTTTCTAATTTAATTTTTCATTGTCCATTGTTAATACCTAGAAAGAGAACTGATGCTTATACCGATCTTGCATTCTTGAACATTGATAATACACCCATCAACTTTTATTTATACATTAGGAGCTTGTGCATACAAATCCACTGGATTGTCTGCATACATGATCATGCTACCAGTAAGTAAAAAAAGGTTGCTTACCTTTCCAATTTTGGTTTAAGGATTTTATTTTGACGGCTTTCAGAGTTTCTGCACTTACGTCCTTGCCATGTATGTTTTACTATTTTCCTTATTTTAAATGGTTATAAGATTTGTTACAGGTAGGATCTAGTGTAAATTTTACTTCTCTCTTTTTTAAAAAAAAATTATTTGCATATGTATGAATGCTTGGCCTGCATGTCTATCAGTGTACTGCGTGCAACCCTGGTGCCCAAGGTGGTCAGAAAAAGGACATCAAATCCCAGGGACTGGAGTTACAGATGGCTGTGGGCTACCACATGGGTGCTGGAAATTGAACCTGGGTCACTGGGAAGAGCAGTCAGTGCTCTTAACCTCTGAGACCTCGCTCCAGCTACTTTCTTCTACTTTTTAAACTATCCTTTGAGCATTTCATATGTGTTTGATCATATCAGTCTGGTTTCCCAACTCCTTTCCAGTCCACCCCCTTTCCCTACACAGTCAACTTTGTGTCCTCTTTTTTTCTTTTACCTCAATTCATGGAGTACAAATTTGTACCACCTGTATATTCTTGGATTGTGTGATCTTCCATTGGAGCAGAGTCAAATAACCTGGGCTCAGACTCTTAAAGAAAATCATTTCTAGCTTTTTAAAGAAACTTCACCCTGAGTTCTGTAGTAGCTGCACCAGTTTGCACACACACACTACGGTGAAAATGTGTTCTCTCCCACATCTATGTCACCATGCATTATTGGTGTTTTATTTTTTTTCAGGTTTTTTTTATCTTAACCATTCTGATAATGAGACATCTTAAGCAGTTTTCATGTGCACTTCCCCGGTAACTCAGGATGTTGAACTTTAAAAAAAGAAATGTTCCTTGGCCATTTGCGTGTTATCTTTTGTGATATCTTGTGGGTTTTTTTTTTTTTTTTTTGGTCAGTCCCATGCAGCATTTTAAAAGATTACATTTAAATCGTTTAAAAGTTCATATATGAGTACTGTGCTTCCATCCTTTCTCCATTTCCTCTTCTTCCTCCACACCCCTCCCAATTCCACCCACATTCCCTCTCATTTTAATTGAGTTCTTTTCTTGATGTTTATTATTTCTTTTCATTCTTTGTATATACTAGATACCAACACTCTTTCAGATGAACAGCCAGTAAGGATGTTTCCCTATTTCTGGGCTCCCTTGTCACTACAGTGATGGTGTTCTGTCGAGAAGTGTATTGGTTGCATAAGATCACATGTATTAATCACTGGTCTTAATTCCTGTGCTGTTAGAGTTCTGTTCAGAACGTCTTTTTGTGTACCAATAAATTCAACAGTATCTACTTTCTCCTTTATCAGATCCAGGATACCAAGCTTTATGTCGAGATCCTTTATCCTTTCAGAGTTGAGTTTTGTACAGGGTGGTCAGCAATAAAAGAAGCAATAAACAGTTTATTAAGCCACCTACCTATTCGTGAGCTGGTTATACCTGTCTCCTTCCCTTAGATTATAGAAGATGCCAGCTGTGTTCCCTGTGGAGCAGAAATCGCTCTTCTTGCTTCACCACATCTTCATGTAACTATCCAGTCTGACCATTTGTTGAACACTTTGCCTTTTTCTCCAAAGTATATTGGGGTTCTCTTAATAAAAGAAAATCGTGTAGCTATAGGGACATGAGCTTGTCTGTGGGTACTCAATTCTATTCAGTGTGTCTAACTTGAAATCTGGGATGGTAATTCTTCCCTGGTTTTTATTCTTGTTCATGATTGCTTTGGCTATTCTGGATCTTTTGGGTTTCCATATAAAATTTAAGATGATTTTTCTTCACCGGATGGTGGTGGCTTTAAGGTGTCTTTAAGCCCAGAACTTAAAAAGCAGAAGCAAACAGGTCTCTGTGAGTTCAAGGCCAGCCTGGTCTATGTGGAGAGTCCAGGACAGCCAGGACTACACAGAGAAACCCTGTTTTGTTTGAAAAACAAAACAATTTTTTAAATTTCTGTAAAGAATTGTGTTGAATCTTCTCTGACCATACTGGCATGCCACTGGTATTGTTATTATGTCAATTTTGTTCAAGTCAATCATATTGTTGAAAGTTCCTGGGTACATCCTCCCTGTTATTTCTAGGGGACTATATCTAGCAGCATTAACTCTATAGCACAGAAAAATAGAGTTAACTAGTTGTTTTGCTGATCCTGCCACAAAAATAGAAAAAATAAGGAAGAAATCTTTCTTCCATTAACTCTAGGTGTTTCCAGTTGATGGATGTATTAGTCAGCATTTTCTTATTTTAACAAAATACCTAAAATAGGTATCTTATAAAGAAAAGATGTATATTTAGAGAGTCCAAGCTTGAGTCACACATTTACACAGTTCTGATAAGGGCTTTGTCAGCTGCATCCCATGATGTCAGGAATGTGTGTGTGTGTGTGTGTGTGTGTGTGTGGTCTTTCCTTCTCATGGAGCCATCAGGTTTCAATTATTGGAGCTCCATTTCTTTCTCTTTTTTTGACAGGGTTTCTCTGTGTAGCCCTGGCTGTCCTGGAACTCACTCTGTAGACCAGGCTGGCCTCGAACTCAGAAATCCACCTACCTCTGCTTCCCAAGAGTGCTGGGATTACAGGCATGTGCCACCACCGCCCGGCTTGGAGCTCCATTTCAATGACCTTACCTTAATTACTTTCTGAACATCATGGGCAGATTAAGTTTCTATCCTCTTAAATACCTTAAAATGAGATTTAAATTCCAACAAATCAACCCTTGATTTACATTTACATTGTTTACAATACAGAGCAGTGACATTGTGGCATAATATATATGTGTATATGGTATAAAGGCATTAAGTGTGAGTGTGTGTGTGTGTGTGTGTAGAAACCCACAGAAGCACTAGGAACCACGAAATAGGTCATTGATGCCTCTACTTCTATGATGTTCTCTCCCATTTGATTTAAGTCACCTATTCCTGAGCTATCATACCTGTTTCTTTCTCCTAGACTACAGAAGATGCCCACTGTGTGCCCCGTGGAGCACAAATCCCTCTACTTGTTTCAAGATTTACCAGTTCCATTTGGAGGGCCGTGGTTATGAATGGGTTAATATGATTCAAAAAGGCCCAGTATTGCTTTAGCAAACCGCTGTGTTTCCTAGGCAACACAATGCCTGCATTTCTCCTGTTTGTTCTTGTTCATAAAAGTCCCTATGGAGGGAATGGTGAAAATATTAACATTGGCCACCACTCAAGCCCTTGCTCTCCCCTTCCCCCTCCTCTGCACTTGACCTTTGTCTCCTATTGCATGGAAAATATTGAGCCAGGGAAGTGTGAATTCTAAAAACCTTAGGGGTCTCTCCTTCATTAAAGGATGATCTGTGATCCTTTGTCTCATCTTTTGATTCCATCCTCTCCTGTCTCATTTCACACCACAGGGCTGAACAGTATCCCCTCCCCCCTTTCCTGTGTCTTCAGTATCTAAGCAACTAGAAGCCCTGTTGCTCTAGCCTGAATCTATTACAGCTTGCATAAAAACAAAAATCAAACCACAAAATCTATCTTCCTTCTGAGCCCCACCCACTATCCCTTCTTTAGGTAAGTATTTAGTTCATTTATGCTGCCATAAGAGAAAAACACAGGGTAATACTGTGTAAATGACTGAAATTCTGGAGGCTGAAAAGTCTAAGATAGAAAAGGCCTGAGTCATCCATCTCATTGCAGAAGGGAATGGAAGAGAATCTTTGATAAGGAATCCATCCATGTGGTAACATTAGTCCATTCATGAGAGTGGCACCATTGTGGGTGGGTTACTTCCCACTAAACCCCTCACCTTCCATCACCACTATGTTGGGGATTAAGTTTGGGGGATGCATTCAAACCAAAGCAGCATGAACTAGTAGTATCTTCTGAGCAGGGCAGGGCAGGGCAGGTGCACTCATGAACTCACAACCGAGGTGGGTTCCTACAATATCAGGCCAGTCCAGGATGGACAGGGGAGGTGCCCCCAAGACACCACTCTGAACAAAGTAGCTTGTTGGCAAATAATGAACATCTGCCGGGTGGTGGTGGCACACACCTGTAATCCCAGCACTCTGGGAGGCAGAGGCAGGCAGATTTCTGAGTTTGAGGCCAGCCTGGTCTACAGAGTGAGTTCCAGGACAGCCAGGGCTACACAGAGAAACCCTGTCTCAAAAAAATAATAATAATAATGAACAACTTCTGAGGAAAGGCAAGCTAGTTTTCTTCAATGGTGTAGCCAAAAGCAGATGACTGGGGATCCAGTGGAAAACCCTCCAGCCATTCACATACATACAGTAATAATTGGGCTAAGTGGGCTATTTTTTAAAAAGAAGTAGAAGACATGATGTTATAAGGAAGATACAGGAAGGGGGCCTGGAAGGAATTGGAGATAATAAATAGGATATAAACATATCATATTTCTTTGTGAACTTGCCAAAGAATGTGTAATGCTAACAAGATTATTTTTTTAAAAAACAATAGTATCAGAATTCTCAAACATAAATTTTAGAGAACAGATCTCAACTCTTAAACACCCCACTCACTCCCGAGAACCCTCAGTACAAGGCTTTTTCTTCCCATGTCATATGAAAAATTGACTCTGACACAAGTAGCCTGGGCTTCTTAACTACCTAGAATAATCTTTTCATGGTCATCTTTCTTGCTTCATTTGCACAATATTGTGAACCTCTCCTTCTTCACTTTCTTTCTGTCAAACCACATATCCTGGAGACAACTCAGTGGTTTAAGGGCACTTAATTGATTTTTCAGAAGCCCTGAGTTTGAGTTCCAACATCCATGTGCTAACTTACACCCAAGGATCCAACACCCTGTTCTAGCCTGCATGGGCACTCTGTATGCATAGACTACAAAGACAAATATGCAAGCTAAACACTCTCAAGACTGAAATGAAAACAAATAAATACTTAAAACAAGATACCATGTTGGCTCTTTTGTTCTGTCTACAGCCTACTAGAAACCTAGAAATGCCTAATAATGTAGATAAATAATACAGTTATGATACAGTATATGCTGGAGTTCACAAAGAAATATACCTGTATTTTTGAGACACTAATCTTGTTCTCTTTAATTTTCCAATTCTAACAGTCTTGAGGAAAAAAGAAACAAAGCAAAACATTTGAGTATCTACTTAATTATACCATTAACCAAACAAAGGAAATTCAATCAAAGACATTAGGGACAAGTGAGATTCCCTTAGGCGTACCTGGGAAAGGAGGCAACTGGCTGATCAAAGCCAGCCACTTGCCACACAGTAATATAACATCAGATCCTCCCTCCCCCACTGTCATTTTGTTCTATTGAGAAGGGGTTTATTGCGTTGTAGTTCAGGCTATTGATAAATAATCCTTCTGCCTCGGCTTCCGAAATGCTGAAATTATAGGTGTGGCCCAGCCTCTTTTTTAAAGACATGCTAGAAATACAGGTTTTCTGAAAGGATCTGGTGTTTACATGTTTATATAAAGATGTCCCACGGCAAAGCATGCAACGCTGGTATATTATTTGAAGAGGAAATTACTTGAGAAGTATAAATTCAGAAGGGGCCATTTGGCTATTTGTTTTCCTTCAAAATGCAAGCCATAAATAAATAGTCTTTGAGGGTGCTATGCAATGTGGTGCACACCTATCATCCCAACATTCAGAAGGCAGAGGCAGAAAGATGGTAATAAGTTCAAAGCCAATTTGGTCTGCATTCAGAGTTCAAGGCTACCCAAGGCTAGAGTGAAGCCTTGTCTTAGAAAAACAAAAGCAAGGGCCAGAGAGATTGCTTAATAGTTAAGAGCATCAGCTGCTCTTCCAGGGGACCCAAGTTCAAGTCCTAGAATCCACATGCTGACTAGCAACAACCTATAATTCCACTTCCATTGGATCTGAAACTGTCTTCAGTTGCAGATACCACACATGCAAGTCATACATAGACATAAATGCAGACAAAATACCCATACACACAAAATAAAAATTTTTAAAGCAAAAGAAGACCAAAAAATTATTTGCAGAATGATGTTTTTCCAATATCAAGGTAAAAATAAATAGCCTTGGTCACCTGAGACTGGTCATTGGAGCTGCAATGATTCTGAATAAAGTTATTACACACATACACACACACACACACACACACACACACACACACACACACACACATATATATATATATATATATATATATATATATATATATATATTCCTAAATATACTTCATAATGTTACTTCTATGTATGTTTTCAGGGCTGACCATTTAGCATTGTTAACTGATTGGGATGCTCTTCCCTGGGAAGGACCACTTTTCCTGCCCCCAGCTTTCCTCAGTTGCCTATAGTTCTTTGTGTAGGGTTGAGGCCTTATGGGCATTTCAACATCCAGTTTGGCATGGCCACTGGTGTTGTCTTTGTTCAGCTCAAGTTTGGATGGTCATGTTAGAGAGACTGTGTGTATGTTTGCATGTGCAAGCAATAGCAATTAGTGAAGTTTGGAGTTTGAACATGATTTGAAGTAGAGGTTGGATATATGGAAGGGTTTAGAGGCAGGTAAGGGGAGGGAGAGATGCTGTAATTAAATTATAATCTTAAAGATAAACAGAAAAGTTACTGGGCAGGATAGATGGGTTGGAGGTTAAGAGTGCTTACTGCTCTGCCAGAGAACCTGAGTTTAGTTCTTAGCACCCACATCAGGCGAGTTACAATTACCTGTACCTGAGGACCAACAGCCTGTTCTAGTTACCTTCACAAATGGAACTCTGTCTCTCTGTCTTTCTCCCCCTTCTTCTCCCTCCACACACAAATAAAAAATCTAAACTTTTAAAAATAAAAGTTTTGTACTTTTCCCTTTTTAATCAGCTCTTGGATTCATTAGTTTCTGTAGCTATAGCTAAAACATCCATAAAAGAACTAAGGAAGAAGTATAGAAGATCTTTCTGTCCCCTACTTTTAAATTGAATCTTTTTTTTTTATTGAAAGAACTTGAAAATCAAATAAACATGTGTTTGATTCATCCCTAACCACCAAGGCCAACAGTTTTCACCCTTGACTTAGCACAGAGTACAATGAGCCGCGGAGAGACCTATGCCCTCTGTTCTCTCAGTGATCTAGTTCAACACCATTGATTTCAGCTACCACCTACACAGCCTCCTATCACCTTCCTTTCTTCTTCCGAACCAGACCTGCACCTGAGACACAAACCCAAATGGCTGCCTGGGAACGTTATTGGCTGTCTTCATGAGGATGCTCCTGTTGTCTGCACTTGGACAGCACGAGTCTGTATGTGCTTCTTCTCAACACCACTATCTGTGATTCTAATCTGTGTAGGTTAGATATGTTAAGTACAGCAAGGTCTTGGACCTCTACTGAGCTCCAATGTAAAGCCAATGTAGTTGGTGGTCCAGGTCCCAGGCTTTTAGGCATAGTTCCATTTAAATATGAAGTCTTGCCTGCAATTTTGTTCTTCCTTTCCTGCATTTTCTAAGTCCCATCTACCCAGCTCTGTAACATGTGCCTTAGCAATCTTGGACTATAGACCCTCACTCTCACAATCTTAATGCAAGCCCTATGGTAAGGCTCTTCACTGATACCATTGTTCAGTGACCACCTCTCTGACTGCAATCTTAATGCTCCTGCCAGTATAATACTTCCAAAAAGGAAAAAATGATCTCAAGGAGAGAGCACAGGCTCTGGGGCCACACTGCTAGATTTAAATCCCACTTCTATCTTTCACTGACTATGTGACAAGAAATTTCTCCGTGTATAATTTTCTTATACAGAATAAGATTATAATGTAACTCAGCTTGTGAGCGGGTCTTAGAGAAATAGAGTGTTTATAGCATTCAGTAACTGCATATTCTCTGAGATGTTGCATCATTTCTGGCTACAGTAGGGTTGGAGTGTCAAGTACGAAGAGATAGTAGAGGAAAGAAGCTAACAGGCCAGATCAGGAAGAGCTGGGTTTCCTGGGAAACTGATGAAAAGGAACCATATAAGAAATTGACTGCTAAGTGCCCTTGGTATCTGTACCCAAAGGGGTAAGAGTAAATACTAGCAGTAGAAGAAGCTTGCCTGCCTTGAATTCTCAGCTGAGCTTCCATTCCTCTCTCTCAGGAGCGGGGCAAGAGAAAGAGGCTTTATATCCCCAGATTAACCATTTACTACCTGCAGGCTGCACAGATAAGGAGGTGTGACTGGGGTAGGAAGGTCTCTTCAACCCAGTGCAATCTCAGGCTATCTACTTCCAGACTCATAGCTGCCAACACTTGGAGCAGTTGAGCAACCAGAGACAGAGTGCTTGGTTCCTGACTGGAGGTTGAAGGTGAAATCCAAATAGTGCACCAGTTAGGTAAATCTTGCCTCAGACTTTGGACTTACTTTCCCTGTCAACAGGGAGTAATTACAAGGTTTTTCCAGAATAGGGCACGCGCTATGTCATATCTCTATGCCTTCGTTCGAAAAACTTCTATCTGATTTCTTTGGAACCAAATTGGAATCATATGGGCATGTTTGTGAAACTGTTAGAATGGAGATAGAATCGCATAATGGTAAACACCTAACATATAGATCCCAGCTGACTATGAGTTCTGACCTGGTTCTTTACTAGCCGAGTAACATTAAGGAAATTCCTCCTTTCTACTTAAGTTTCCTCAGTTGTGAAATGGGGATAATATAACCAGTATCCTTATGGAGTTTCACAAATAACACATGGGGTTAATCCACAAAGTAGTTAGAATATTACATGGCATGTAATCCATGCTCAGACAATGTTCGCTATTATTAAAGATTCAAGATTTCCCTGGCTGCCGTTATTTGCTTATCTGTTGCTATGATAAAACATTGACCAAAATCTACTCAAGAGAAGGGATTATTTCATTTTACAGCTTCCCAGAGGGGAAGTTGGGGCAAGAACTCAAAACATGGGCCTGTCAGCAGGAACTAAAGCAGAAGCCATAAGTGGACACTGCTTTCTTGCTTGCTCTCCATGGCTTCCTTAGCCTGTTTTCTTACACCCAGAAACAGCTGCCCAGGGGCAGCATACATCCCCCACTTTAGCTTACACCCTCCTACATCAATCATTAGTCAAGAATCTAAACCACAGATATGTCTACAGGCCAATTTTGATGGAGGCATTTTCTCAGTTGAGGTTCTATCTTCTCAGATGACTGCTAAACAACATCAAAAAATAAATTAAAAAAAAAAACCTAACCAGAACATAGGCTTTACACAACATCCTTGGAAAGAACAGATTTTAAGTCAGGCAGTGGTGATGCACGCCTGTAATCCCAGCACTCTGGGAGGCAGAGGCAGGTGGATTTCTGAGTTCGAGGCCAGCCTGGTCTACAGAGTGAGTTCCAGGACAGCCAGGGCTACACAGAGAAACCCTGTCTCAAAAAACCAAATCCAAAAAACAAAACAAAACAAACAAACAAACAAAGAACAGATTTTAATAAGTCTCCTTTTCTGCAGATTCTGTTCACTCTCACTAAAGAGTGAAAGACCAGTTCCCTAGAGACTCCATTTTTAGCTACCTGATAGAAACAAATTCTACCCAAATGTACTTGTCTATATAAAATCTCTATAAAGTGGGTCACACTTTCCCAACTGCATGTCCACCTCCCTCTTACTATGTCTATAGCATGTATCTGTCATCTGAGGTAAGGGATTTTCATCCCTAGCCAGAACACAGAACCTCACAAAGATCTAGAACTCAGCAGAGGCCAGCAAAGTGGAAAGAGCTGAGTAGATCCTTATAGGTCTCCATCATGCGACCAGCAATTACTGCTCCTGTCTAAAGACTCAGTACCATGGTGCTAATCAAGTCCTTATCAAAAAACTAGCTAGTAGCTATACCATTTTATTTTCTGTTTTTATTTACACTTTAATTTTTTCTTGTTTTTTACAATAATAAAATATGCTCATTTATAAATGAGAAAGCAAAAATGACCATAATCTCATACTCGAAGATAATTATTATTACCTTTTAGATTTACCTTCCTCCAGCCCTTTCCTCTTATGCGTGTGCATTTAGCATGGTGTAGTTCCACAAATATTTACTGAATACCTATTGTATTTCAGGTGTTGTGCT
The DNA here is from genome assembly GCF_947179515.1 of Apodemus sylvaticus. Taxonomy (NCBI): domain Eukaryota; kingdom Metazoa; phylum Chordata; class Mammalia; order Rodentia; family Muridae; genus Apodemus; species Apodemus sylvaticus. Next base: position 116,269,396 of record NC_067495.1, read on the forward strand.
AGTTTTTAAATTTTGCTAACTTTATTTTGTGTATGGGTGTGTTGCACGTGTATATCTGTGCATCACCTGTATCCCTGGTGCTGGAGAAGGCCAGATGAGGGCATTAGATACTCTGGTTGTGAGCCACCATGTGGGTTCTGGGAATCCAATCCAGGTTATCTGGAAGAGCAGTTAGTGTTTTTAACCTCTGAGCCATCTCTTTAGTCCCCAGGTACTGTCTTAAATACAGGAGACAGAGCAGTGAGGAAAATAGACACAATATCTCTTCTTGAAAAACTTATGTTAAAGTCAAAGAAATTAACAAAAATGAGAACTAATAGTTATGTTATTAGGAAGGATTAAATGTTATGAGGAGAGCAAAATGAAAACCAGGAGTGATGGAAGATATTTTTAATTCCAGCACTCTAGGGGATGAGACAGAAGAGGAAAGAGTGCAAGGTCAGTCTGGGTGACATAATGAGTATTGTAGCCTTGGCTACATAAAACTGTCCCCAAATGAATGAATGAATGAATGAATGAATGAATGAATAGGTGAATAGAGAAAAGAAATGAGGAGTAGAATGGAATATTTCAATAATGGAAAGGGAGGGTGTGACCCATAATAGGAATCATAAGTAGGATCTCTGACTTGAAAATATGCCATATTGGAGAAGTCACTACAGCTGGAGCATAAGCATGGGGGAGGGGAGGCCAGAGTTCTAAAGGTAACAGTGGGTGAGAGAGAACAGATTCTCCTGAGCCTTGAAGGATACTGCCAGGGATTTGTTCGATTTTACTATAAGACAATAACCATTTGGGGATGTTTATGTGGTTTCCATGTTTTTCCTATCATGTATCATTCTATGTAGTTTTTCTATATCAATCTGTGTTCATATTTCTGAACATGTCCCTGGGAAAATTTTTAGTATTTACTGTCTTCATAAAATGAATGTTAGGGACGGTTTAAGGCATTTGGTGCATATTGCTGAGGGGCTTTCTAGAAGCCTATGCCTGGTTACAACGTAAGTGGGTTCAATAACTATTCAAGTGCCTACTATGTATCTAACATGGTCTAGGGATTTGAAATAGCTTAGTGAACAAAACGAGTCTTGTATTCTAGCAATTTCCTTCTTGCCAGCGTTTTTCAGAATACTTGTCGTGTACATGCCTGCCAACACCAAGGATTTCTACCATGAAGAACTCCAAGGGAAGAGAAAAAAAAATGAACCAATAATTGGAATGATGAAAAGTGATACACTCCTTTGGATTTGATTAGTGTTGTGGTTTAATAGTTTCCTATGCATTTTCTAACTAATCAGGCAGCTTTCTTGAAAGGCCTTTTTAGAACCATTGAAGATTATTTAAAGGAGGCAGTTTGAAATCAAGAAAAGACAACATCTATTTTGGGTCAAATACATAGGATCTAGGGATTCCTTCCCAGCCACAAGTATGTACAATGAAAGTCTGACGTTATGTGGGGGTTTTTAAGTAACAAGGATCCTTGGTTATTTCTAACTTGAGAACCTCCACCCTGGACAATACCTAGCCATCTGGCATGGATTCTAACAAAAGCCAGACAGGAGGGATGCTTTTGAACAATTTCAGTGTCCCAGTGCTCGCAACAGCCCATTTCATTTAACATTAAATAAAAACATGTATATTTTAAACTGTATCATCTGAGGTCTTACAGTGCAGACTTTCTATTCTCCACAGAAAATAACACTTCTTTCCTTGGTCTGGAAAGATGGCTCCGAGGTTAAGAGCACTTGTTCTGGTTGAGGACCCTAGTTCAGTTCCCAATACCCACACGGTGGCTCACATCAGTCTGGAATTCCAGTTCCAGGTGAACCAACACCATCTACTAGTCACACAAATGTGAACAGAACACTCATACACATGAACTAAAAAAATAAATCCTTTATGTAATTCCCCTTCCAGAAAGGCACTGATCTGAATAGTAAATCTCTGGCCCACCATGCAAACAATTTCTATGTCTTTAATAGTAGTTACCTTGGGAAAATGAATGAAGAGTGTGAGGAGAGGGGATTCACTTTTTCTTCTATGTTTTTCCATAATTTGAACTCTAACAGTCTTGCTATACAGCCCAGGCTTATCTTGAACTCATAGCCTCCTATTTCTACCCAGAAACTGATGGGATTAAAAGTATGTGCTGCCAAGACTAGCCCGTAATTTTTAACTTTGAATAAATATAACTTCAAAAAGTTCGAGCTGGAGTTGTCTGGGGGACCTAATGACTTCCTTTTTTTTTTTTCTTTTTTAACTAGTGTTTGAGCCAGGCATGGTGGCACATGCATGTAATCCCAGCACCTGGGAGGCAGAGGCAGGCAGATTTCTGAGTTCGAGACCAGCCTGGTCTACAGAGTGAGTTCCAGGGCAGACAGAACTCCACAGAGAAACCCTGTCTCGAAAAGACAAATAAAATAAAATAAAAATAAAAATAGTGTTTGTATTAGAAAAGAGTAGGTCAATATGTTGTCATTTGAAAGTACTTCTAGTATGATAAAATAAAATGTGTATGTTCCCGAGTTTCATTTTTATTGCTTTTATTATATACATTTAAGTACTTACATTTGTAATAATGAACTTTATTAATAATAATTAATTATTAACTTATTTAATAATAAGCTTGCTTTATTTACTTACTCATCTATTTATAAGAATAAACCATTTTCCCCAATACTTAAAGTGACTCATAAATCTGTGCAGTGGCAAACACACGCCTTTAATCCCAGCACTTTGGAGGCAGAAGCAGGAGGATCTCTGAGTTCGAGGCCAGCCTGGTCTACAGAGTGAATTCCAGGACAGCCAGGACTACACAGAGAAACCCTGTCTCAAAAAACAAAAAAAAAAAGGAGGGGGAAATAAAAAGAGAGGGAGAGAAAGAAAGAGAGAGACAGAGAGAGAGAGAGAGAGAGAGGGAGGGAGGGAGGGAAAGAGGGAGGGAAGAAGGAAGGAAGGAAGGAAGGAAGGAAGGAAGGAAGGAAGGAAGGAAGGAAGGAAGGAAGGAAGGAAGCAAAAGTGCCACGTGCAGCTTGTGAAAAATTAAGAATAATATAACATTATCCTGTTTCCTTTCGGGCTTCCCTTTACATATTTTTTGGGGGGATATCATCAAATTCACACTGTATATAGTTTTGCATGTATGTTCTCCCTGTATACTGAAACATAAATATTTTCCCTTGATGTGATGATGTTTGAATTGTCCAACTGTGATCTTATCACAATATACAGTGAATTAATTAGATGCTTTATTTGAACTTGGACTTTTGGGTTGTGTCCAGAGTTTCCATATTAAAAATGAATGTGTGATGAACATCTTCCTAATGAAATCTTGATCCTCATTCTAAGCAAGATGGATTCCTAGAAGTGGATTACTGGGACAAAAACTCTACTTCTAGAAGTGGGTTTCGTGAAAACACTTACTGCTAGCAAAAACTTATGCCAATGTTGATGTATGGGAGCATCCTGAGTTTCCCACCAGCGTGGTGTCCGTTTCTGCTCTTTACATTCATCCTATAGAAAGGAGGCAGAGGACAATGCTATTTCCATGTAGTTCTTAATTACTAACAAAACCGAACATTTTATATACTTTTATTCACCACTAATATTTCCTCATTTTTTTCCATTATGACTAGAAGATTTCACTAGTAATTTTCTTTTCTCTGTTTCTTTGTTTCTTTCTCTTTTTTTGCCTCATGTCTGTAAGTGTGGTATGTATTTGAGTGTACATGCGTGTGGCAGGTGCATTTGTGTGGATAGCAGAGGTTGAAGTATAGTGTCTCCCTAGCTAACCTGGATCTACTCTCCAGCTCTGGCATTAAAACCTAGCTGCCAAACCCTCTTGTCTTCTCTATAGGTGCTGGGGATTGGAAAGCTGGTCCTCACACTTGCATGCCAATGTGTTTTGCCTACTAGGCCATTTCCTTGGCCTCTTAAAGATTTTCCTATCAATTAAAATGAGCACTTAAAGATATAGATTTTTTTTTTTGCCATATTAGTTTCAAGTGAAAGTATTTTCACAAGTTTTTTTTTTTTATGTTTAGAAATATCTTTGCTGCTCACAGTCCTTTGTGAAAGGGATAACTGGATTCTAACTGGAGCCGAGTGCTCTCAGTTTGAGCTTGTTTCGTGATGATTAAGTTAAAGAGTTTTGACAAAAGATCTGGAGGGGCCGGTTTAGCTAATCCTAAATTTAGCTCTGGGGAAAAATGTGTGGGCTGGAATATAAAGATTGTTTGGATCATTACACTTTAAGAAGATGGGGGGTGGGCAGGGATTACAGCAGTCTTTGCCAAAATTTTTCAGAAGTTAGCCAATTCTCTGCACAAACCTCTTGCATGTAAGTGGTGGTGGAAAACTATGTACAAACAGGATGGAAAAGTCATGCTCTGCTCTGCAGATGTGTGCATGGCTTGGTTTTAATTATTCTCCTTTTTCTTCTGTTATCCCCTCCCACTTACGACCTTTTTTTAAAAAGGGGGGTAGCCAGATTAGGTCTCTGAAAAATAGGGGCAATCCTTGTTCCATAGAGGCCTGCTCCCATGTAGCCTGTTTGTACACTAGAGGCCTAGGTATCTAAAGGGATAAAACCCAAGATCTTTCCAAACACCAGCATTTATCTGGCACTATGCTCAGGGTTACTGTGACTGCCAAGGGTAGTTTCCAGAGACTTCAAATAGAAGAATGCTGTCAAATAAAGAAACTTTGAACATTATTCTGGTATTTTTATAGGAAAAATAAAAAGCTCAACAACAGAATGCCAGCTGCTGATTGCTGATGCCTTGTGACTAAGCATAATCGATGATTGCAAAAGAAAAAAAACCTTAAGAACAAACGCAAAATCTGTCGATCTAAGCTCCAGTTTTAATAGAGTTGATAGGCCTGTTACCTGACTGGCTGTCTGTCCTTTGGATATTAGTCCCGCAGCTTTTGGGCAAGAATTGGAGGAGAACCATCCGAAAATGGATGTTCGAATAGTCTAGGTCTGTAAGATGAAACGGAATTGAAGGCATGATTCTAGAGTATACTAAAACAGCTTCCTGGCTCTGAGTGTATGGCCAGGGGGGAGAGTATAAGGGGCTTTAAAATAGAAGCGAAGCAAGAGAGAAGCGATCACATTTTAGCAGACGTCATGTGCTGTGAGGAGCAGGCCCTAGAGGCAAGGCTTTCCCACAGGGTCAGCAGGAAGCTATCCACTGTACCCAGGAGACAGAGCTGTGTGTCTGTGAGCTGTACTACGCTCCGAGGGAGCCCGGAAACTGGGGCAGAGGCCCAGCAGGTAGAACAGAGAGGTGGGCTGGGCTAGGTTGAGAAAGGCCAAGACCCCGAGGCTACATAGGAGCCTAAGCTGAGACCGAGCCAGCCCGAGCCAGCCCCAGCCAGCCCGAGCAGGGCGGGGCGCTTAGGTGGCCACGAAGGGCGGGGCGTAGAGGCTCCGCCCTCTCTCAGCCCCGCCCCCTCCCGAGGCTTTTCTTCCTCTGCCACGGAGCACCGCGCGCCACTGTTCGCTTAGAGGGCGGAGGAAGCGGACTGTTCCGGAGCTCTGCCTAGCCGGGCCCAACCTTTGCTCCAAAGATCATGGCTGCCGAGGATGTGGTGGCGACTGGCGCCGACCCGAGCGAGCTGGAGGGCGGCGGGCTGCTGCACGAGATTTTCACGTCCCCTCTCAACCTGCTGCTCCTTGGCCTCTGCATCTTCCTGCTCTACAAGATCGTTCGCGGGGACCAGCCCAGTGCCAGTGGCGACAACGACGACGACGACCCACCCCCGCTGCCCCGCCTCAAGCGACGCGACTTCACCCCTGCCGAGCTGAGGCGTTTCGATGGCGTCCAGGACCCGCGCATTCTTATGGCCATCAACGGCAAGGTGTTCGACGTGACCAAAGGCCGCAAGTTCTACGGGCCGGGTACGGAGGCAGGGCCAGGGGGGTCGTGGAGACAAAAGAGGGGACCCTGGCGTGGGAGTGGGGCGGGAGAGAGGCCGAGGGAGGTGGGGAGCCCCCGTGGGAGGGTTGGAGGGACGGCGGGAGGCTTAGGGAGCGGGCCGGGGGGCAGGAGGCGCTGGGGGTGGGGGGTGCGTACTGGGGGATGGGATGCCCGAATGAGGCTGAGGCTTGGAAAGCTGCGGGTGGGAGGGACAGCGAGGTCCGATGGCCCGGGATGTTGGGCAAGTTTTCGAAGGTGGTGGGCTTTGGGGCGGGGGTCCTGAAAAGAGGGGACACTTCGGATTTGAGGGGAAAAAATGAAGGTGTTTCCAGAGAGGCCCAGACACTTGAGAAGACGTGGAGGCCGATGACGCCCGAGGAGCCATGGTGGAATGTAAGGGTGTGTGAAGAGAGAAAGTGGAGAAGGGGATTAGTGTCAGGTAGAGAAACATTGTTCCTGGCTGAGAATGTGTGTGTGTGTGTGCGTGTGTGTGCGTGTGGTGTAGACTGTGTGCATGCGCGGTGAGTGTGTTTGATGTACACCGTTTGTCTGGTGGGGGGGGTGCTTGGAATGTGACGTGTGTTAGGTATGTCTTTGGTATGTGTAAGTGCGTGCTGTGTGGGGTGGACTGAGAGGCTGGATGCTGAACAAGCGAACAAGCTTGATGGAGGGAAGAAGACAGTTGAGAGACCATGGTAACATGGCGAGATGGCCAGAAACACCATATTTAGTGTATAGGAGTGTGGGGAGACTGGGAGATGGAAAACAAATAAAATGAAATGAAATGGGGGTGTTGGGAGGGAGGGGTGGGAGGGTCCTGAGGAACAATAGGGTAAGGCTGTGAAGCCTGTTGGGTGGGGGGATTTCAGGAAAAGCCAATGGAGGGGAGGCTGGGGGGGGGCACACAAGGATGGACAACTCCCTAGGGATGAGGTTTTTCCAAACTGGATTGCCTATCACAATCACCTGATGCTTGTGAAAAATACAGATTCTTGGCCTGACCATCCCTAGCCACACTTACATCTCTGGGGGAGGGGAGTATCAAAATGTACGTTTTAATACTCTGCTGTGAGGAAATGGGGGAATCAGCCAGATTTGGAAAGCCCTGCTGCTTTCTAGAACATTTAGAGAGGAAGAAGAGGTTTTAGCTCTTCCAACATGGATTCCTCTAAGCACTAGGACCTCAGGGGGTGTGTTCACATGCACATTGGTCTGAGAGGGAAGACTAGCACTAATCTAAACCAGACATACCCACTCGGTTAAGTCTCCAGAGTCCAGCCAATCAAAATCACATGTGCAGAAGGCTTTTAGCGAACCCTCACCCTTCATTTCTGCTTTCAGACATTTTGGAAAATCATGTTCTGTAGGCATGTAACTGCAAAGTAATAGGGAAACTACATATTATTTGTCACTATACTCACACATTACCCATAAATAATGGTGTAAATACCCATAGTTATTAAGCTAAGCCATAAGGTAATCAACACAAATGCATGAGGCACCGTCATATGGTGGGATTTGCAAAGTCATCACTCGGATCGTCGGTGCTTTCAGAGAGCACGGCTGGAGTCAAGCTGTCTCCATTCTAACCAGGTAGGTTGCAGTTTGCAGAGTCATCCTGAGGCCTATGGCCGTGTATGCAGGAATAGCTACAACTGGGAGTCAACCTGCACTACAGTCTAGCCTAGCTGTCTTCACTGACCAGCTGTGTGATCTGGTGCAATGCCTTGTGGACGCAAGGCCTTAGTTTTTTCCCTCTGGGAAAATAAAAAAGGCAAGCAACCCCAATGTGACCAGCCCAAGTAGCTGCTCTCCATTATAGAGTGGGTTCAGGATCACTGATGAGATCATAGTGGAAATATTTTCCGTTACAGAGTACACCTAAAATGAAGCCATTTGAGTGTCTAGTACTATGTGCACAGCACTGTCGTAGGTGCTAGCGAGGAGTAGTGAGTGAAACACACAAACCTCTGCTCACCAAGCATCTAGTTAATATGCTTTGTAGGGAACAAAATATATTCTCTAAAAACTATTAATAGTTACCTTAGATCTTGTTTACACATGCATTACCAGTTCAGGGACTGTAATTTCTAAAATGGTAAGAATCCAAACCAAAACAATTTATTTTTTTCCAAGCACTAGGTGCTACTATTTCCATTAGCAGTATATGTTTTGTGAAAAGCAGATGAATTTTTTTTAAACTTTCTCTAGTGGGAGCATGCAATGGGGACTGAAAAGAGCCCCTAGTTTAGAATCTTAATTGCATTTACAAGTTGATCCTAAGGGTTTGACGTATATCTCAGCAGTAAGGTGCTTTCCTAGAATATGTAAAGCCCCAGTCCTACCAAAAAAAAATGGGTCTTAAATTTAATATGTTAGAAAGAAAAACAGTTGAGTCAACTAAAGTTTCAGATAACCACACTGTAATGAAATACCAGCCATTCTCCTAGTTGGTATGATGATTTTCATGTCAGAGTTGCTAGCTAGCCTACATTTGGGAAAATGAGGCATCATTTACCCCAAATTCAAAATGGGATTTAAAATGATCCACTGTCCTCAGACAAAAGCTTGCTATGATGTTATACATAATAGCATTTTCCAGGTTTTATGAGATTATTTGAGGCACTGATTGCAGCCTTTTTCAGTGAAAATTTTAGTGTTTTCACCACTGTTGACACTCATTTGTATGCTTATACTTAAAAACAGTACCCAAGCTGATCTCCCTTGTTGTGAGTTCTTATTTAAAATAAGACTGAAGGTTATATAACATGTGGAGAGGTTTTTGAACCACTGGTATTTGTAAAATGACTGATCCTACAGATGCCTTAGGGTTCATGTCTTACAGCTAAAGATCATTTAAAACATATCATAAGATATGCTGATAAGAAGGTTGATAAGAAAATGTTTTCATTTACACATTAGTGGTTAAGAAACCGTAATTTCAGCTGTCTTGGCTCAAGCACCTAGAATAGAGCCAACCTGTAGATACAAAGTCTTTGAGCTAATTTCTAACCCATGGAGTGTATAATCAAACATTTCCCCATCAAGACCACCCTCAAAAGAATCACTTAAGTTTATATTAGCCATGTGTGGGACATAGGAGATTTCAAGTGCTATACATTTTTATTTCATTTTACTTATTGAAGTGACAGTCTGTCAATGTCCCTTATGTAATGATCAAAGTGTCAGTATATATGCAGCTCAATAATGGAATATGAAGCCAGGAAGTGGTGCACTCCTTTAATCCCAGCACTCAGGAGGCAGAGGCAAATGGATCTCTGTGAGTTCGAGGCCAGCCTGGTCTACAAGAGTGAGTTCCAGGACAGCCAGGGCTACACAGAGAAACCCTGTCCCAAAAAAATAAAAAAGAAAATTAAAAGGAGGCTTTTGATGTTGAAAGCAAGGACGCCATCTTCTGTTTATGTGAGCTGAAGGGAGCTGTATTATCTAGTAAAGAATCTGTCTTTGGTTTCATTTTGTCTTTAAAGAGGGGCCATATGGGGTATTTGCCGGAAGAGATGCATCCAGGGGCCTTGCCACATTTTGCCTGGACAAAGAAGCGCTGAAGGATGAGTATGATGACCTTTCTGACCTCACTCCTGCCCAGCAGGAGACCCTGAGTGACTGGGACTCTCAGTTCACTTGTAAGCATTTCTTTGTTTTGCCTGGATCAAATTTCTACCAGTAATGCAGATTTATGATCAAACAATAGCTATTACTAAGTACCCTGAAATTGGGTGCATTTTGATAGGCTCCTGAATCTTGGATGGGTCAAGTTCATGGCCTAAAGGAATGGTAGCAGTGCTGAGTCACTTACTATGATGACATACCAAGGTTTCTTGATGTGTGCACTTTTGCATGAAGGGCTATAGATTCCATACTAGTAGGGGAAAGGACAGCGGCCCTCTTGCCTACAGGAAGAAAGATTTTCATAATAAGCCCTCTCTTGTCAAGCTTACTGTTTAAAAGTAGCCCACAGCTCTCTTGAAGAATGGGAAACTTGTGTTCTGCCAGAGCTTCTCATTGAATCTGATTTAGCCTAACTATAAATTAGGCCTCACCTATAAATGCTGATTATAATCCTCCTAGCAAACAATGGTGGCTGCATTGTTTTTAAAGAAAAAAAGAAACACTTGTTTCGGGCCTATGTATGTATGGAAGGAGGGTAAAGATTTTACAGCTGGGGTGGAAATAAGGGGTGAAATTTAAATCATGAGACTGCAGGAACAGGCTTCAGCCAAATCTAAGTCCCAAGGGTTAAAAAGATCATTTTAAGATTATTTCCCTGGCACAGATTTGAACTATAACAATCTTTTCCAGATTTAATGAAATGTATGTGAAGACCATGACCACTTGGTTTAAGGAAGATGGTTTTGGTGTGGAGGGGAAGCTTTTAATCTACTGATCCCCACAATAAGTTAAATTGTGCACTCTTTTGGCTCTATCCAACTGTCTTTTTTCAGAATAACCCGAGAGAGAGTTCTTGGTTAATAATAAGCCAGATGTGACACTACCTTTTGAGTTTGGATCTTGAACAGGCCAGGTACAAGTATAGCTTTCAAGTCAGGACGCAAATCTTTGGACTTTGAAAACAGCCCAGCTACCTTACATAGTAACTAACTTTTCTGGCATCAGTGGGAAACAAGCGATTTATTTTTCTTTTGCCCATAACTCCTTTTGCCTAGGCTTAACCCAGCCTGTTGTGACACCCCAGTGACACTCAGAAATCATTGTGGATTCCCCTTAAGCAGGTTTCCCAGGTGCCACTTGACTTTTATTTATCTTGCACAGTCCCAAGCCACAAACACACTTTATACTATGTTCAAATAGGGAAGTTTCAGTTGTTCCCAGAGATCGTTTCGCATAAAAGCAGCTTTAGTTACCTGTTTCAACAGGTAACTTGCTTACTCCTCTCAAGCCTCCCCATTTCAGAAAGGAAATGTGCATTAACCCTGGCTTCACTTGATTATAATGGAGCTTGCTAATTCTGACTTCACACCTAAACCTCTTGGCTACATCTTCAATCCCTTCCTAGTCCCTTGCCATTTCTTTAATTACCCATAGCCTTTTCCCACGCTGGGAAAAATGTCTGTCTTCTGCTGCCCTGTCAATGTGCTTTAACCATTATTGCAGCCTGTCACAGGCGAACACATCCTCCAAGCTGCCCCTAAGCACTGCTTCAGCTTTCTGTCCCTCCTAATTCTTGTCTGGTACTAATTTCTCAACTCTGGTCCGGGCTCTAGCTGTCCTTTCATGTGGCCTTCCAGCGTGGCTCCCTTTTTTGCAGTCCTCATTTTGGTTCACAGGCTGTCCAGATGCCATTTCATGAATAGAGGTTTCCAGTTTTCTTTGAAGCTGGCTCATATCTTTTTACTTAATTCTAGTGGGCTTACCCTCCTCCTGGCTGTGGTTCCTTCACATCTGCGTCTGCATACCACCAGCCTCCTGCTCACCCTGCTCAGCTGCTCTTACTGAATTCTGCCTTGCATAGCTGGGTGATAACATTGCTGGAGTACTATTTTGCTGTGTCATTCTTTCTCTTATAAACTTTCAGTACCTTTGCCACCTATAGGTGAAGTTCAGATTTCTCAGACTGGCTTTTCAGGTCTTTCATAATATTCCCACACACTGATTAGCCAGACTTATCTCTTACTATTTCCAAATGCCAATTCCACTCCTGATGACATGTTCTTACTGTTTCCCAGATATGCCCAGTCTTGCCTATGTGCCTTGAATGTGTTTTCATTTTTCTGGAAATACCTTTCACCCAACGTCTGTCCATAAATTTCCCAAAGCATAGCTTTCTTCCATGAAATGCCCTATAACCTCCCTACTCATAGTATGGTCTTACTATAAATACTTCCTACAGAGGCTCAGTTCATTTTGATATCATCTGACATGGTTTGCTACTTTATATTTGTATCTTTTGAACAAAACTCTTGATTCCATTTTTGGAAAAGAGTATGATATAATCCCTTTGTATCTATCAAGAAATCTAAGACATTGAGGGGTATATTGTGTGGACCTCTCATAAATGCTTTAAAATGAAATGTAGTGATTTTTTTTCTGTAAAGCATGAGAATGACGATTGTGTTTTTTCACTCTATCTCCAGTCAAGTATCATCACGTGGGGAAACTGCTGAAGGAAGGGGAGGAGCCTACTGTGTACTCAGATGATGAAGAACCAAAAGACGAGACAGCTCGGAAGAATGACTGAAGCATTCTGTGGAGCATATCTATTTTTGTATTTTGCAAAATCATTTGTAACATTCCAGTCTGTCTTTGCAACATGGTGATTTCAATATTTAGAAAAGTTTTGAACGTGCTGTAAATTTTTTAAGTAACATCACTAGTGACACCGATAAAATCAACTCATCTTAGAATGCATGATGTGTTTGTATGTCATCCAGAAAGTGAACTTCAGTGCTGTAATGCAAATGGTAAAGCTGTTTCTCTTCTATCTGTAGTTAGAACAAACTGAATTACAATTTGATTTTCCTGAGAGAGGGAAAACTTGGGTATTTCCACAAACTGGTCAAAATGGTAAGTGCACATACCCTGGTCAAAATAGTAAATGTACTGAAAATGAAGGATCGGCGACTAGCCATGCTCTGTAAACAAGCCCATTTTACCCAACTGACTTAACTGCATGATTTTTGTTTTATGTCCTCTAAAGCAAATCTGCAGTGCTCCAAAATCTATGGTATTGATTCAAAACAGAAGTCCAGTAACAGAATGAAACCTCAATCCTCGGCTCAGTTTGGGCAAACACATTGCCTGTGTTCGTGGACTGATGTATCATCCTTGTCCCCATGTGGACACTCTCCCACACACAGTAACTCTCACACACATGGTAATTGACAGTTGGAACTAAAACAGCAACTGAAAATTCAGAGTAGAACTTTGCAAAAGAAAATTCTGTTGCTTGTAGCAGGGCAATGGTTATGTGGTTATTGGCCAAATGTAAAGTTTGAGAGGAATTACAGGGCAGGAACAGGTGTGTGCTTTTCACAGAGCTTTCGCTGACATCTCTGAAGAATGAGAAAACACTACATGGCACTAGCTGAGTGAGCTTGAAAGGAAAATACATTCCTAAGGTAACAGTTAAATCCTTCTGTTGTTACAAACTCGTAGTCACTTCAAAAGTAGTAGTCAGGTGTCTAGGTCTTGGATAATACTCTTTTGGTTAATACTAAACCTAGCTTAAGTAGACTCTACAGTTGTGTAAATTTGTAAAAGTATTATCTGAACAACTAGTGAGGTTTCAAACTCTTGTAATTGTAGTTAAATAGTCATTGTATTTTCTTGTGAGCTGTGTTTAATGGTTTTACCTCAAATCAGAAAAAAAAATGAAGTGCTTGGGTCAGTTAATAAAAAGGATTTACCCAATATAGTGAGGCTTCCTTGCTTTAATTTTGTAAACCTAAGAGCCAGGGGAGGGGAGTACTGCTGCGCCGTGGCTTATTCTGGTCATGTCATGGCTTCTGCACTGGAGAATTCACAGCAAGATCAAGCCAGCCAAAATCCAAGCACCGACTGAAGAGGCACTCATAATCCCAGCCCACTGAGGAGCTATTGGTAGCCAATGGCAGCTAAGGTGGGGATAGTCAGTTTGCTTTGAAAGTGGCCGCTAGTAGGTTCCCCATGCCCCAGTACCTTGTACCTGTGTGCACATACAGGCAGCACTAATTAGATGTAGTGGGGTCGTTTTTTAAAAAACGACTGGGGACATTGGGGAGGGTTCAGGACAGCTAAAGTTTAGATATGATCATGATACATGGAATGTGTAAAATTCTCAGAAGAATAAATTAAACATTCTTAATTGGATTTTGTCATTTTGACTTTAGCATAAAACTGAGTTTAACTTTTGGGTGTTAAGACTTCCGTGTAGATAATAAGTTAAGGGCCTGCCTGAGCTACATAGAAGGAAGGAAAAGAGAAGAGAAGAAAGGCAACGAGTTGAGAAAGAATGCAAGAACTACTATTTTGTGAATTGTCAAATTCTACCTTGGAGTCAACTTTCTAAACTGAAGTCTAACGTCGTCACTAAGGTATCACATTACTGCTGAGTGTTAGGGAAGTATAGGGTTTATGGCAGGGAGAGTGTGGCTTTTATTTTCCTAAATATTTTTGAGGATTTCATACATACAGTGTTTTCATCATACTCGCTCCCTGCCTTTACTCCTAACTCCTCAGACTCCAATCCCTTTCCAACAATATGTCCTCTCTTTTCATAAACAAGTTCAGTTTATGCTGCCAATACACTCATAGGCAAGGGGTCATTCACCAGTATGTGGTCAACCTACCATGGAACACAGAGTGTTTGCTGTTTGATTCAGAACAAGCATTCACTTATTCTGTAATGTTTCAGAAAGAGCTTGTGAAACCCAAAAAGGAGCATTACAGCTCTAAAGTGCCCAAAGTTTAAGGTACAGCTACTTATTTTATGTACAAATACACGTAACTCTTGAATGATCCAAGACCCATTATGATCCTAAGCTCCCTGGATTAGACTCCACTTTCTGTACCCATATAGTTTTGGACATTTATAAACTTCAAGTTTCACACACACAACTGAGAAAGAGATGAAATGAAATCACATAGTATCAATTTTGCCACCATTTAACAGCACTGATTAAAGGTGCTATGCCAAACATGGTGGCAGACATCTGTATTCCCAGCACATGAGAGGCTGAGGCATAAGTTCAAAGCCAGCCTGGGCTACAAGTGAGACCCTGTCTCAAAAAGATGCACTGGGGCTGGAGAGATGGCTCAGTGGTTAAGAGCACTGACTATTCTTCTGAAGGCCCTGAGTTCAAATCCCATATTTTAAAAAAAGATGCACTGAGTGTTTAGTTCTAAACAGGACATCTATATTAACCCCATCCACCACTAAGGTTCAGGGGTCATCACTTAAGAGGCAGAAAGGACATAAAAGCCAGAGGCCAGGGAAGAATGCTGTGAAATGCTGTCTTCTGGACATGACATGGCTGTTGCATGCATGCATTCACAGCATCTGTGGTTACCTGCCCAAGATCAAGCCAGTGAAAATCCCAGTATAAATGGTACAGATGATCTCCAGGCCCTACCCTATGCTGAGGAGTTATTGGCAAAGATAGCTGCTTGGGGATGGGAATCATTCTTTGAGGGTGTGGTCACTGATAGCTTTCCCATGCTCCCACACATGTACATACGGGCAAAACTAACTGGACTTACTGGGTCATCAGAAAAAGAAAACATGTTAGTAATACGAGGGGAAATGGAGAAGTGGAGGGGGCAGATAAGACCATATTTCATTGTATACATGTATGAAATTCTCAAAAATAATTTTTAGATGTATTTAAAGAAGGATGACTTTTGAGTCTAAATGTGATTTCAGTTTATCCACAATGAATAGGAAACTGGCTTTTGGTTCCTTTAACTCTGACAGGGTTAGTTCCTATCATAAAGGAGAAGTAGAGTTAAAATATTGAAATGAGTTGGAAATGTTATGGGTGCACATTGATCTACCCTGGTACAATGAGCAGTCAAAAGTCACTATTGACAATTTTATTTTTAAATATATGAAAATTAAATACACATCATTAACAATGCAAATAAGCCAAAAAGAGCAACATTAGTGTAACATACTCTACTACAGATAGAAACATCCTCCCAAAGTGGAATCAATCAGCATTTATTTTAAAGTAAACACATCGAACAGGTTTGCAACAAAAACACATTGATTTGGTTGTGTTTTCAAAATGCCTAGGTTACATAGCCTTCTACCTGAGAAATTCAAACAAATGAACAAAGCACTTAGCAGACTTTTCCTTTACAGAATTAGCAGCACATACAAGGGAGCATACAGAACCCCTCTCTAAATAAAACAAGTTTAGGCCCTTGTTTGATGAGACAAAAAGAACATATGAGGAAACATACTTCATAACTTAAATAACAACTGTATCAAGAACAAAAGTAGTCATAACAGTTTGTTCCATTACATTCTTTACTAAGCCGCGGAGTGACAAACACAGAGTAAGCTATTACCTTTCTTGTGTAAGGCCTACACCAAAAAAGGGGGTTGACACGGATCTACAGTGCATTACTACAGACGGGTACACAACTCCAGGGTTCATCAAAAGCAGTATTTTTACTTGGATGCCCCAGGAGAGCATTTAGCAAAGAAATCAAACAGTGCAAAGGTGAGGAATCAAAACGACTTAACACCACCACCTCTATTACAGGGAGAAAACACAAACCTGTGCACATGCTGCTGAAATCTGCAATTTTATTGTCTTTTCTTACTGAGCAAAAATGTCTAAAATCTCTCAAGAAACATTATCAAAGGAGGGAAGAAGCTGAGTGGGGTTTTTTTTTTGTTGTTTTTTTTTTTTTCAAAACAGTCAGCTGCTTTCTATTACAAACCCATGTTTTTTGTTTCAATAGAATAACATGTGGGGGAGGGAAAGGAGGCATTTTTATTGGAGGAGAGTAATGTGTTGCTAGAAAACTCTGACAAGATATGAGCTGTTAGTGCTTTCAAAGGCTACTTTGGGCAACATTACTTTGAACATGAATAATCATTGCTAGTCCTCAAAAACAAAACAAAAAAGGCACTCTCACTACATGAGCAATCTTTCAGATTCAATAAGTCAAACTCAGTTTTAATAGTGAAACCAACTGCTGGCTTCAGAGTGAGATTGTTTCTTTCTTAGTAATACCCAGGGATCTTTTACAGTCCTTTCTGAACTTTGAAGTGCTTGAACAATCTCTCTTCAAATAGGAATTATGCAGATCAATGAAACAACCTGTGGCTTTTACGTCAGGTAAATCATAGTCCTAAGCACTGCAGATACCCGGCTGCTCAAGAGGCAGTTTAGGGGCACAGAGTGTGTGACACGATAGAAAGGAACCCCACAGACTGGCATCCTACCTGCCTCTGCTAGCAGATGCTTTGCTGCAGAATGTCAAATTGAGACTGAATTGAAATTGCCATGAAAATGCTACCCTTCGCCGATTCTGCAGATTCTAAACAACTATTCCTGTTGCAGATGATCTCTAATTTCGCTAATGGTCAATTGCCAGGTCGGGTATAGCTTTGTTGGGAAAATGAAGGTCAACTAACTGCCCTGAGGTCCTGAATCCAAAGTAAGGCAGAAAGAGTTGGCCAAGCTTTCTACAGAACATGCACTGTGCTAAGGGGTGAGTCTTCAGGAATCTACAAAGATGTCAATTTAAAAACACATTTAAGAAGTCCAAAACAAGTCAGCAAAAAAGATAAATCACTTATTTAACATCGTTTACAAATTCCGCACACAAACTATTGTTCCACAGCTAGAAACCTGTGGACTTTTCCTTTAAGTCTTCCTAACGCCATGGCATTGTTAAGGACTGAGGAGGCACTTGTTACTGGTCTATAAAAGTCAGTTTGGGGGATAGTCAGTGACTTTTTACAAACTGATGTCACCCAACCCTGAGTGAAAGGATTACATAGCCTGAAACAGAATACTGTCACAACTTTTCTTCCCAAGTGCCATTATTGATGTGCCAGGATGTTTTGATATTTCCTTTGCAAATCCCCCTGATTTTATAAATTCAATCCTGGTGCTTTGATAGAAAGATATGGGGTCCATAAAACAAACAAGAAAACTTCTAACAGTCCCAGCAATCAGCCCCTTTTAGATTCTTCTTCTGGGACTGTGTGTAAATGAATGACTCTTTGAGTATTATGAATATATTCATTTCCTTCTAGTGAGTCTTCATGAAATTCTAGTCATAAAATTATATGTTCTAACCTCTTGATCTCTTCTTTATCTAGAACTATTATGAAGTAAAATTTAGCAAAGTTTGTTGCCATACATAGTGCTTTTGATCCAATCTATGAACACATCAAAAGATGCCTATTTGTCCACTAGTGTCCTCTTTGAAGAGAGATGATGTATGATGTTATGACAGCAAAAGAGCCATCGAAGGCTAAGTCAGCCATCTTAATGCTAATCTGCTCCTTTACTGGCACCAAATTAAAGCTTAAAGTAAAATCTGTCCTTGGATCAAGAAGTTTTGCAATTACGTTGTTTCACCAAGCTTTAGAATCTACAGGTTTTCTATTTCCAAAGCTTGTCGACATACCTGCAGTTACTCTTGATCCACAGTTTCAACTTTGGCAAGAGGAACAAGCTTTTGCACTTGACCCTCTTCTAGTTCTTGCACTGTGGTTGCTAATAACATAGCTATATTTGGTTTGAAGTTTGTCTTTTCATCAACTGTTTCTTGTAAATAAGGGTGTTCCTGATCAAAGTGGCCATCAGAACATTTTAAAATACAGAGAGCCAGAGTAGCTGTCTCCTGCGTAGCTTCCATTCTCAATGTGCTCCTGGTTGTCATCAGGATTGACATAGTAATTATCAGAATCAAGCATGTAATCTTCAGAATTTTCATATCTTTTAAACCTTCTTCCATCCTGGTTATATTCTGACTTCCATGGATTCTGCCTTTTCCTGGAGAAATATCCCAAATAGAATGCTTTAGCACGTTTTGGCGGCATTAATGGCATAGGAAGGGGCCTGTATTTCACATTCTGGTCAAACATACTGCTAGTAAGTCTCCTCCTCTTCCTCGTGGTGTTTTCTAATTCATCACTGGAACTGGACTCATGGTAGTAGCCTTCATCAAGCATATATTTGGGGGCTAGTTTCCCCCTAGTTTTGCTTATGTTCTTGTCAACTCGAATGGAATCACATTCATCCTCAAGCCATGAATCTCTCAGTTCATACTTGGACCTTTTACCTGGTGCCCTAACCCTGTGTTTAGAGTATTTTTCCTCACTGTCATGTTTCCACTCTGAACACAAGGTCTGCTGACTTGACCTAGGTTTCTGTTTGCAGGTACTGACTTTGTCAGTACCAAGAGGTCTTTTGTCCTGGGAGCTATCATAGACAGCCACAGACCTTTCCTCCTCCTTTTCGTTCATGCTCAGAGTTTCACTGAAGCACTCAGAATCGCTACTAATTTCCTCCAAGAAGTCTGCCAATGGCAAACCTACATCTCCTGACTTTAATGAGGAGGAAACTGGGCTTTTGCTCATGTGTTGAGAATCTTGGTCTCCATGACCGTGGACCTGTTCCACGGGATAGCTCTCTCCATCAGTGGGAGACAGCTGCTCATCAGTTTCCCTTGCCATGTCCTTGAAATGGTTTTTCAATTTCTTTGTAAATTCTTTGGCATAGTTGATCTTGCCTGTCTTTTCTGACTTTCCCTCAGGCTCCTTCATGTAGGCCTCGGGCCAGTCCTGCTCTTCACCCTGTTCTTTCCCTTGCAGGCTCTCTGCTTCACTCAGACTGTTTGAGTGGCTCCCCTGTTTCCTTAAATAGATCTGAAACCCATCCCCCTTAGTGTAGACATCTCTCTGCCACTGACTTGTGCTTGTGAGGTTACTTGCTTCAAGACAGAATCGGGCATATTCTGGTGTCTGATAATAGTTCAATAGATAGTCAATAAACTCATCGGTTTCATAGATCTTCTGTTTCCTGCCACGGTTTATCACAGCTTGTCTAGAAAAATGGGATTCATTAGAACTGCCGTGGTCTTCCTTTGCAAGGGATTGATCTGGAACCATTGTACTCTGCAAGGAATTCTGGTCAGAGACCAAACTATAATCACACCCATCAGTTAACACTTTTCCAGTCTCTTCTTTTCTAGCTGAGTGTCTTATTTGTTTTACGCCAGGAGTGTGTGAGGACTTCTGTAACTGAGCCTTAGTTTTTTTCTTCGCTTTTTGTTTTTGTTTACTGTCAGACTTGGAAGCCTGATAGCTTGGCATTTCTTCCCAATCTCGAAGATGCGGAGTGTTTAATTTGTCTTCCTCTGGTGATTTCACTGCAGTCCCTGGGGTATGATGAGCTTCGGACTTCATAACATCAACTTCCTGTGGGTTACTCTGTGTGGATCCCTTTAAGAAAAAAAGATTTAATGATCTCTCATGAAAACTCAAATGGAGACAGCAAGATGGCTCCGGAGGTAAAGGTGCCTGCCTCTAAGTCTAATGACTGAAGTTCCAACCCAGGGACCTATATATGAGAAAGGAGAGACTTGACCTCAGCAAACTGTCCTCTGATTTCCACACATACTCACACGGTGGCAAGTGTCCCATCCCCATTCACACCAAAACAAACAAATGAATAAATGTAAAGAAAAATTCAAAACAAAACACAAAAACTGAGCTGGTGTTGCTCTGAAAAAACACCCGATAGGTCCAGATTAGGAGAAATTCTATACTGAGGAAACTACTAAATTAAATTAAAATGTTTCCCCTGGTTCTAGAAAGACTCAGTGCAAGAGTATAGGGGAATTCCAGAACAGGGAAGTGGGAAGGGGTAGATGGAAGAATAGGGGGACGGAAGAGGGCTTATGGGACTTGCGGGGAGTGGGGACCCAGAAAAGAGGAAATCATTTGCAATGTAAATAAAAATAAAATTAAATTAAAAAATTAAAATGTTTTGATCTAATAAGAGCTATTTTTTAATTAAACTTGTGACCATTCTTTTTTTATTCCATAAATTTTTTATTTACATTTGAAATGATTTCCCCTTTTCTAGACCCCCACTCCCCGAAAGTCCCATCAGCCTCCTTCCCTCCCCCTGTTTTCCAACCCAACCCTTCCCACTTCCCTGTTCTGGTTTTGCCCTATACTGCTACACTGAGTCTTTCCAGAACAAGGGGCCACTCCTCCGCTCTTCTTGTGCCTCATTTGATGTGTGGATTATGTTTTGGGTATGCCATGGCATTTAAAACACCTTACTCTTTTTATTTGCTCGAAAATTGACAAGCCTACTGTTTTAAGTCTTACAATAGGTGCTATAGAAACAGAGGAATAAAGCTCTGTAACCCTCACAGGAAACCCTAGTACACTCCAGTCTTACTCTGTGGATTGCAACTTGAGGATGTCTCTGAGTTGAGCCACCTGGCCTGCCTCATTAAGATGAAAGACACCACGGGGAACAGAGATGCAGTTTAGTGATGTTAACATCTACACCTTACAAGCCGTGGTGGTGCACACCTTTAATCCCAGCACTTGGGACGCAGAGGCAGGTGGATTTCTGAGTTCGAGACCAGCCTGGTCTACAGAGTGAGCTCCAGGACAGACAGGGCTATACAGAAAAACCCTGTGTTGAAAAAAAAAAAACATTTACACCTTACAAAGGTCATAAAAGAAAAGCCAAACACCAAGTAGAAAATGTCACTGTGCCCATGAATTTGCCTGTGGTCAAGTCTGGTGCAACCGGTTCCACACAGCTGCAGAAGAAGAGAAAGATGATGTCCACATGCCCATCACCAGGAAGGTCTGCCGTGCATTCCTGCTGAGGTCAGCCACAGGCAGAGCACAGCACCCCCCTAGGAACTTGTAATCAGAGTAAGTATTGATGGGTTTCAGTATTATGCTCCATACTCATTTAAAGAGGCAGATTTTACACACACACACACACACACACACACACAAAAGTCACACTTGGACATCATTAAGGTAAACCAAAAACCAGTCTAGCTGGGCTTGCTATCAATAATCCAAGTATGATTTTTTTCTGATCCTGCTTTCACCAAGTTTAGTTATGTACAGGATAACTATAGTTAGCTATCCACAGCACTGAGCATATGACAAACATAAAACTCACTTAATAGCAGCATCCTTCCTTCCTAATCATCCTTCCTAAACCACTGCATATGGGCTTTTAAATGAACACTTCAGAAATATCTCTAGCTCTTTATTCCAAGGTATCTGATTCTGGCTATCTCTAGGAGCCCACCAAAGGATAGAAATTCCTTGGAACAATGAAAAAATCTGTGAAGAAGATAACTGATCTGTGAGTTAGGAAATTCCTTACCAGACAGTTCAGGAGAAGGCTAATGTGGGTTTGACAAGGCTCGAGGTTCTTTTCCTTTCTCATCCAAACCTGTTAAAGGCAGATGCATGAAGAGAAGGTTACAGAGGGAACACGTGTCACACCCACCCTTCGCGTTCCCCTAGCATTTTTCTGTCATATCCAATAGGAACGCAAAAGAGATGAATTAGTTAAACTATTTTGAAGTTTAGACACGGGAAGTGAGGACTGAGTTGAGACAACACTGCTTTAGAGGTTGGTTTTGGAAATCCACAGTTGGGGTTATAGGAGCGCAAACAATTTAAAGGAAACCCCTACGAAGGCAGTGAGTCTGTCACGAAGTTCATTGTTGGTGGGCCAGTACGGAAAGCCAAAGGTTAGGCCTCAGAAAGACTAGTACCTCCCAAAACTAAAGAGAATAGTTAGGAAACAGCCTTACTGCAATTTTCTTCAGGAGTACCCGGAGCAACCGAAGAGCTTCAACCCGCCTCCGAGCCAGCAAGTACTTCCGCTCCTCCCACTCTGCGGAAGAGTCCAGCTCCTGCCGAGCCTCAGTCTTGGTTTTCGCTTTTTCCTTTCTCTGACGATGTCTGTCTCTTTCCTTAAGAGCTCGCCTCCTGTCTCTGGCCTTCTTTCTCTTTTCTTGGGCTTTCCTTACTTCATCTTTTCTTTTTCTGAGCAACAATTAAGATTCATCATTCATTCAAGGTATAAATATTAGCCATTTGGTCTCATACCCATACCACACTCTGAAGAACTAATAATCCTTTAGGTTTCCAGAAACCTATGCCTTATAACCTCAGGATCTGGAATTGACAACTCATGGTAAAAAAACAAAAAAACAAAACAAAACAAAACCGAAAACAAACAAAAACCCAAAACAAACAAACACAACAACCAGGGGCAGGGGGGATAGCTCCATCAGTAATGTGATTGTTTTGTGCATACAAGAATCTGACTAAACAGGTGTGTATGCCTTTAATCCCAGTACTGGGGAGGTAGAGACAGGTGGATCCCTGGGACACACCAACCAGATAGTCTAGAGTATTTGGCAAGTTACAGGTCAGTGATAGATCGTTTCTCAAAAACCAAAAACAGGTGGACAGCATCAGAGGAATAACTGAAGTCCTCTGGCCTACACACACACACACACACACACACACACCCCACACACACCCTACACAAATATACACACACACCCATGTGCAAACACATACATACATACATACATACATACACACATACATACATAAGAAATAAAACACGTGGCCCCTAAAATCCAAAAAATATCAGTCAAGGGAAAAGACACAATTTTCTGTATAAAATACAAATATATAAAGGATACCTCATAAACACTGAAGGAAGGACAGAAAGAAGGGAAGGGAAGAGCACTGGCACTTTTATATGATGTCATGAAGAATAGGCAAGAAAATGAGCAGCAGAGTGTATTCTGAAGGCAGAAAAAAGGGCTATAGTCTGAAATCACAACTAATTCTAAGACAGCTGAAAAGCTCAGAAAAACAAACAGGTCATGAAACCAGTCCACCCAGTTCTCTGGCAGGGGGAGGGGGAGCCTGGAGTCTCACATGTAGTGTGCCTTGGTAAAACAAGATGGTTGTCACAGTCACAGAAGGATGTCACAGTTCTCAGAAGCCTTAAATCCAGGGGGGAGGATTTCGTGTGACAGTGATTGCTCCTGCATGCCAGATACTCAGTCAAGACAAAATCCTTATTGCCCTGCCTCGTAATTTGGGAGGCTACAGTCAGCTGTCATCCTGAGTGGAAGCCTACCATTTGAGACTGCACATGCTGTGTTGAGAAGTCCAGGTGGCACACAGGCTGACTGGAAAAAAACATGGTGATGGGTGGGTCCCATTCTTGGTCGAAAGGGGTAGAATCCATCACCTACAGATAACTGTAGAGACTCAAGGCCTGGGTTAGTGGGTGACTGCCTCTCTCAGCCATGGGTTCCGGTCAGCAGGACCGAGAACTGTGAAACTCAGGTCCAACAGGCCTTTCTCAACTTTCCATCCACAGCATCTTTCCTGTTACAGGACATTTAACGCTGTACATGATGTGAAAGCACCCAGACCCATACATCAGTAAGGATCTCAGGTCTTTGTTTGTTTCCCCACTGGGCAACATAGAAGACATTCCTTGGCTTGGATATTAGCCCCTATGGTATACAGATAGAAGTTTCTAGAGCAAGTGAGAATCTACCCAGTACACAGGCTGCAAAGTGGACCGAAATGGCTCCCGATATGCAAAATAAAGGGACACCCCTAAAGTAAACGTAGATCTAATGAACAACTGAGCCTTGACAGGTCTGGGCTCAGCCCCTGTTTAACAGTATGAAGACAGGAGACTTCAACTTTAACTAACCACACCCTTCCACCTAGCCAGAAAGAAACTGTGCTGATAGGGTCTTGCTATTTCCTCATTCCTTCAATATGTATGGTGTTTTGTCTGCATGTCTGTGCATCATGTGTGTGCCTGGTGCCCTCAAATGCCAGAAGATGGGCTCATAGTCCCTGGGCCTGGAGTTACTGGCAGTTATGAGCTACTATGTGGGTCCAGAACATCTGGAAGATTAGCCAGTACTCTTAACCACTAGGCATCTCTCCAGGCTCCTCATTTTAAAAACTTAACTTATTGTCCTTTGTGTTTTCCCTCTTTAAGGTTATATGTTCTTGTGTGGATATATAGATAGAGTCTCAGTGGAGAGAGAGCCTATAGAAGAAAAACTTTTCCATCTGGTAAATAATGTGGTGAGACTGAAGAAATAGAATACCCCAAATTTATATGATGTCATTACAAAATGACATCATATAAAAGTGCCAACAAGAAAAATGATAATCCCAACAAATCCACGAGTCTCTTACTTTGCTTTTCGATCATTTTAGAGACAGAAAGCTTTTTCCAAGTTATTTTTTAATTTTAAATTGGCAGGCTAGGTAATATTGGCAAACTAATACAGTTTCTAATTTAGTAGGTCAGGATTATCACTATAAACTTTCAGCTCATGACTATAGCCCACAGATGAGATGCTTGCCTAGTAAGTACAAGGCCCTGGGTTCAAACCCCAGCACTGAAAAAAAAAAGTTCCTCATTCTCTTTTAAAATCCTTTCCCCCAGACGTCCTAATTTGACTTATCATTCTTTTTTCTTTTTAATTTTTTTTGACTTAGCATTCTTAATTGTTCTCACTTCCAGGCATGCTTTTCTGGTTTCTTGATTTTATCTATTTCATCATCTGCACTGCCTAAGACTGTCTTTGATGGAATTTTTGATCTGTCCCAAAGCCTACCCCATATTATCTACCAAATCTAGCTATTCACCCAAATAAATTAGTCTAAATATCAAAAGGAAAAACCTCTTCATTGTTAAAAATCAGCCCCTTACCTTTCAGCTACTTCCTCTTCTCTCTTCTTTTCTTTTTTTCTCTCTTCCTCCAGTTCCTGTAATTTTAGCCTTTCCTGATTCCTCCTCTGTATAGCTCCTTCGCTGAAATGTTTGGTTGTATCAAACATAACCTGTCCCAAAACAAATTAAATATTTCTTAGAAAGACTCGTCAATGGACTGGATGGATCCCAGACTGGGAAAGGAAGCTAAAACGGTACACAGCAATTTAAAACCAAACGAATATGAAATGCCCTCTGAATCCCAGCCATGAGGTTCTGCTGCTTATAGGCCAAGGGCTGAATGGTTCTTGTAGGCACTAGGATGTTCTCTGGCAAAACCTTTGAAATATAATATCAAATTGCCATGTTAATATTCTACAACTAAACCTAAGTGTATCACAATATTTTCGGTGATTTTTATTTAATTTTTGATAATTTCATACGTTTGCACTGTATTGTAACCTCTCTGATTACCCTCTCACTCTAACAACCCTCCACCTCCTTCCCAACTTGTGCCTCTCCTACTTTCATGCCTTCAGTGTTTTGTGCAGGAGCTTCCTTTACATATAACCATGGGTTGCATCCCAGGGCAGTCCAGGCACAGGTCAGAAATACATTACCTCCAGTAAGCCATACAAGTCAACCAGATTGATGAGTTCTTGTTGTTGTTGTTGTTGTTGTTGTTGTTTTGTAAGTCAGCAAAAATAAAAATAATGAGGTAGGCAGAAAAGAGACAAGAAAACTAACCTAATAAAATAGCAGATGAAGTACAGTTCATATCTTGAAATATAATAAGTGAAATAAGGCGATAGTCTCATAGGCTAAAAGAGGCAGATGCTTTGTTAGCTTATCAGTATACAGGAGGTCTCTAGTTACATCCTCAGTACCATGAATAAAAAAATTAACAGGACAACAAGTTATTGAAATTTACACAAGAGGACTAGGGCAATAGCTCAGTGGTAGAGTGTTTTCTTGGCATTAGCAAAATCCTGGGTTGCATCCCCAGGGCTGCAGAAAGTAACTAACTAACTAACTAAATAAATATGCATTAAAAACAATAAATTCACAACCATGGCTCCTTTTAACACAAGTACACACAAACACACACACACACACACGCACACATACATACACAGGAAACTGAAAATGCAAATTCATGCCAATGCCAAAGACTGGTTTAGAGAAGAATTTAGCTGTCTTTTCCATTTTTGTGTTAGGCCTTCAGGGTGATAATCGATGTGCCTCCTAGAAAGAGAGCTACTCAGATCAACATGTGCTGATTCCTGTGCAGCTGAGCTACTGTACAACCAACCCAGAAATGCAGAGTCCTTGCTTGAGTACCCCAGATGGTCCAGTGGACTGAGCTTATTGGTTCCATGGGATGTATGAATCTGGCCACAGCCCTTGCTCCCAGCCGATGGTTCACAATAAGCCTGCCGGAAGCCTGCTGGATGTCTAAAGGCTGCTGTACATCTCCCTAGGCCAAGTGATGCAAGGCTTCAGCTGTAGCTCCAAGCAGCTGGGTGTCAGCACAGCTAATTTTTCCAGAACAAATGTCCAGTTTATGTGGTCCACTGGCACTTATTACAGTTTCTGTGGTGTTGGAAGTGCAAATGCCCATAAGATGGTGGTAAACACAAGGCTGGAACCCATAACGTAAGAATGTGAAAAAGTCCAGAGAATCACATATCATGTATACCTTCAAAGAGGACTTCGATGAGGAAATCCTCTAAGTGGCCATTGTTGCCTACCTTGGCCCAGAAAAGAACTTGGATTCATTAGTACCACTTATTCCAGTAAACTCATGAGATTGAAGAAACAACTAAATGACTAGATTTATCAGAACATTTTCTTCCAGGTTTCTAAAGACAAAATTATGAATGGCCATGGATGAAAAATGACCTTATTTCTTCATCCACTGTTTCCTAGTATTTCGCTGTTCATAAACTATGTAGTCTCATCTTGATTGTATTTTAAAGGCAAACATTTTTCTATAGCTGTGAATTAAACGATATGATGTCGTTACTCTACTGTGTTTCAGTTGCTAAGTTCGATGCATCCTATTGCAGCAGTAAAATATTCATTTCAAATTAAGAGGCTATTAATGCAGTAAGTTAGTTAAAATGAATCACTAGAAATATAGTCCGTGCATTATAATGGAAATAAGATGATGTATACAAAAAAACAAGTGAGCAATTTGAGACTAGAACCAAAAATCTCATGGTAAAATACCAGCATACTTTTATAGCATATGCTACTGAGAAGAGAAAGCTTGAAAAGTAAATGTATTAACAAAAGTGTGATAAATTCATGCCTTGCCCAAGGATGAAAACCAGACTCAATTTTGCTATCTTGTGCATTAATATATTATTGCAGGCATGAGAACTTTTTATAAATTTTGTTTTACTGCTTTCCCACATATGATGACAGTTTATTGTGCTGTCTCTGTGTCTGTGTGGTTCGTCCTCAATTCCAAGTGGCCTAGATTCCCTCTGCCTATCAGGGGGTTTTTTGTTTGTTTTTTTAAAGACAGTGTTTTTCTCTCCCACAGATCTTGCTTTTGTGTGTGTGTTGTTTTATAATACATCTTTCTCCTTTTCAAAACAGTAGCTATTCTTTTCTTTAATACTGTTCTAGTCTTTGGTTCTTCCTGGCTTGAAAAGGCTGTCAGTTTTTCCCATTAGAAATGGCCTGAAATTGTCCATTTAAGAGACTGCATCTATACTGTTCTGTTCCATCACAATAGGAATCGTGACTAAGTGTGTGTGTCTGCATTGTTCTCTTAGGGTTTTTCAGAATTTAAATGAGAACACAGGCCAGGTGTGCTGACACCTGTCTGAAAACCTAGTATTTAGGAGAGTGAGGCAGGAGGATCATTAGCTTGAGGCTAGACTTAAGCTACAACAAAGTGAGTTTCAAAAACTGAAGTTAAATAAATGCATAAATGAAATACCCATCCATTCGCATGTACCAGTTTCTTAACACAAAGTGCTTATTTTTCCCCTAAACATACTAATAATCAATTAAACTATGAAACAATTCGAAGACTTGTTTTAAATATATGATTATATGTTTCAGAGCAACCCTAAGTTATCCTGGCAGTATACACCCAATATGATTTAATGCTAGACTAGAGGGACTGGTTTTGTATTTGAGATATAGAGTTTTAGTTAAATACCTTGTATTTTTCCTCCTACTAACTATAACTTTTAGTCAATTGGGTTCTTTGGTTTGTATAGGCAGAAAGTTAAAATCTTGGGATATTAAGGAACTTCAATTACAGATTTCTCTGGGCCTGTCAGGTAGTTCCCTATACTCTTGTTCATTTCAACAACAAATTTTCTGGTGGAGAGTGAAGTATTTTCAAGGTAATTTTTAAAGATACCTCATTGTAAATCATTTGTGAGATGCAGGAATTAATCATAATTACTATGGAAATAAGCACTTAAAAAGACTAGAAGAACGTCAAAATAGTCAGAACAGGTATGAAGTAATGAAGAAATTTGGGTGGATATATATATATGTTTTGTATCTATGTATTTTAAATATAAAAGAAGTGAAAAAGCAACAAATTGCATTATCTTAAGTTCCGACACTCAAAGGTATAACAATCCATGCAAATTTCTCCGCAGAACCTAGAGCTTTGTGTATGCTAGACCTCCTGCCTCGTTCTCCTAAAGCTCAGTTACATTCACTGTGCCAACTGCCATGTTCTTGGATATATGTTCAAGCTGTTCTTGAATTCCTGATCCTTCTGCTTTCATATGATAAGAGCTGACATAAAAGACACGCACTAATTGAAAATACAGTTTTTAATGTTGTAAATCCCATATCTAAAAGAAGGCTTAATTATTAGTGTCTTTATGTGACAAAGTTAGTAGCCAAATCCAGAATGGATAAAGCAGCTTTATGTCTGTTAGTACCTATGTTCTCCTTTAGCATGTGGCACTATTTTATTTTATTTTATTTTATTTTATTTTATTTTATTTTATTTTATGTGTATGGGTACCGGTATTTTGCTTCATATATGCCTGTGTACCACTTGCATGCCTGGTAACCACATAAAAGCCAGAAGAGAACTTCAGATACCCTGGAACTGTATTACAAATGTTTGGTGAGCCACCATGTGGGTACTGGGAACCAAACCTTGATCCATGATCCTTGATCCTCGATCCTCTGCAAGATGCTCAGAAGATGTGTCTCCAGCTCCAGTGTTTTGATATTTTATTGGCACCTTATATTTTGCTAAATAGCCATTGGGTTTTTTTCAAAAAAAAAAGTATATTGTTTAGGTATTAGCTAATTGTGTACATTTTTCAAAATGTTTATATTGTGCTTATATATTATAGAAAAATTACAATAGTTCCATTTCAATAAGTCTAAATGTTTCCAGGCCTTGAAATAAATCTTGATGAGTGTAAATAAAGCAGGAAGATGACCAAAGCAATCCCAGACATCAATGAAGTAGATCGCCTACATAGACAGGCTGGTTTTGAAAGCAAAGGTTACGGGCCTTTAGGATTTTGATTCAAGGGAATGAGGGAGAGAAGTGCTCTCTCTCCTTGTGATTTCAGCCTTCATGACTCCCTCTCACAGCAACTGTCAAGTACAACAAGCATAGGAAATAGTTCCATGGAGGCATGGATAATCCTTTAATGACCTCACAAAGTTTGGGCAGGACCCGGATGGTAGGAACCACCACTTTAAAATCACAGAGGGTGGGCTACCTGATTTCAGAAGCTTGAGTATTCACATTAAGATTGTGTCTCCTCCTAAACATATATGTATAAATGATAGCATGCACCTCTGCATTACCATCTAAATACATTTCACTTAGATGCTTCTTTCCAACACAGGCCCAGGCTCAGTGGAACAGTGAAAACTGAGGTCCGGATCCTTCTTACCTTAATATTACATGCCAGAGCTTTGCCATCGTCTCCTTTAAGCATCAGCTTCATTCCTCGGAGGGATTCCATGGCTTTTATAAAGTCAGTTGACTCCTGGTATTGTATAAAGGCTTCAAATGTTTGCAAGCCAAAGTTAAAACCCCCAAAGCTCCCACCTGTCATCACTTCTCTGTAGGGGTCAAGCATCGGGATATCCACATTCTTGATCTTCCCGAAACTCTCAAAGACTACTCGAAGGATCTCTTCACAGGGCTTCTCTCCACTGGAACCTTTCGGTGCAAACCACTTACAGGGCAAGCCTTCAAAATAGATAGAATCAGGGCTCTTATCATGGTCTTGCTCTTCAGCTCCCTCAGTCACGGAGGCCTCTTTCTCTTTGGGGAATTGTTCCCACTCTCCCTGGGCATCTGTCGCTACTACTTTTAAGTCAGTTTTCAAACCATTTAGCTTGATGATCTTCCCATGTAACTTGGCTTTCAGGATCTGAACCAAACTTCGTGTTTCAGCCTCACCCTCAAATCGGATGAAGTCTTTTGTACTCTTGGAGAGCCGCACTGTGGTGAACTGGTCAGGGCAAATCAGACTTTTCAGTTGGTCAAGAACTTCCCAGTTAGAGAAGGGCCTCACAGGTTCTATACATTCTGGGAGCAACACGTTGATCATTAATTTTGCTATAGGCTTGAGGTAGAGGTGCTGAGCAGCACAGAGCTCTGTTGCCTCAGAGTTATCATAAACCACTGTGACTGTCATGGTGTCCTCACACCACCTTAGAGGACAAAAGAGAAAAATTTAATACAGATGGAGCAAAACACAGATTGGGACTGTGAAATGGTGCTACCATTGCTAGTCTTAGATCCAACTGATAGAGGGAAAACATACTAAGAATAGAATTAACATCATACCTTACAGGTCTTGAAACTAATAAGCAATTATAGTAGGGTTATAGGATACAAGGTTAACCAAAACAGTCAATGGTGTGCCTATATGCCAAACAACAAAGTTGAATTAGATATTTAAAGCATGATGCCAATCCAAGTATGGTGGCTCCTGCCTGCAATCCAAGCACTTAAGAAACAGAGGCACTTGGATTGCTATGACTTTGTGGGACCTTGTAAGGCAGCCTGTGGCCTGGTTGAGCAAGGCTTACTCTGGAGACCCAGTAGAATATTCTACAACAGAAGGAAACAGTGAGCCATGCTCCCAGATACCTAGGCTCCTGACATCAACGCCATATTCCTGACTCCTCAATCCTGTAGCCACCAGTCACATAGGGCCAGGCCCCCAGTGTTCTGGCTGGTCTCCACCCCTTCAGTCACCTGGCAACAGCCAGGTTTACCGGGCCACACAGTTACCTGGCAACAGCCAGGTAACCCAGCCCACTATAAAAGGGGCTGCCAGGCCCCTCCTAGCTCTCTTGTCCTTACAGCTCTCTCTTGTCTCTTGTCCCCCTGGTCCCCCTCTCTCCATTCTTCTCCCGTCTTTCTATATGGCCATGGCCAGCTCTCACCCTCTATCCTTTCTTTCTCTCTTTACTCTTCCCTTTTATTTTTCCTACTTTTCTATAATAAAGTTTTGAAACCATGGGCTGCCTCTGCTTATCAAAACCCGCCATGTAGGAGCAATGGAATAGGCCTCAGCTGCCAGAAAGGACCCAGGACTTCCCTGCTGAGCCAGGCTTCCTCTACAGGTACATGTGGTCTGCACCAGCACAGCCCCGCCTTCTGGGAAAGGACCTGCCCCCCTTAGCCTGGCATCCTCACCTCTGCAGGTTCTCGGGAGCCCGCCATCCCTTTACGGGTACGTGGGTCCCTGCTCATTTTCCCTACAGACTTTGAGTACATCTTGACCTAAATAGTTCCAGGGTATCTTGAACTACAAAATGTGATGCTGCCTAAATTTCCCCTTCCCCCAACAACAACAGCAAAATCCATGATGCATTTATATGAGCACCAAATCCCTGAAATGATTAGGCAGAAATCTAACAAACATATGCAAAAGATCTATACAAAAGAAACTATAAAGCCGGGCAGTGGTGGCGCACGCCTTTAATCCCAGCACTTGGGAGGAAGAGGCAGGCAGATTTCTGAGTTTGAGGCCAGCCTGGTTTAGACAGAGGGTTCTAGGCCAGCTAGGGGCTATATAAAACAAACATTATATACCTGCCTCAAAAATAAAAATACAATTCTAAAGTTTAGACAAAAGACAAAGACCTAAAATAGCCAATTTATTATTGAAGGACTTGGGGGGGGGGCAGTTAGAATGATACTCTCTGACTTCAAAAGTAATCTAACACCATAGTCCTTAAGATAAGATGGCACATAGCAAAGACAAGACAAGTAGATATATAGGACAGGATAGAAAACTCAGAAATAGGTTCACATAAAGTCTATGAATGTATGAAGAAGTTAGCCAAGGTAATCTTTGCAATGACTAATGCTGGAACAATAGACATCTAATCTAAATATGGGCCAAAATGGGCTGGAAAGATAGTTCAGATATTAAGAACCTCTGTTCTTGCAGAGAGCCAAAGTTCAGTTGGCTCAAAATTGACTGTAATTCCACCTCTAGGTGATATTACACCCCCCCCCTGCACTACACAAGCAACTAGACTCCTTCATACATATCACCACACATGCCCACATGTAACTAATAACATTTTTAAATGAGCCTGTTGCAGAATATTTGATCATTCTGCGAACCCTGAGATTGTATTATTTATTGGAAAAACCTGTTTCTAGTTGTGGTGTGGCTTATCCATTAGCACACACCTTTAATACCTCTGGCTGGAATACAGGCATGCCTTTAGTACACATCTTTGATTCCAAACAGTAAAGGTAAAGGTTGTAGAAGGAAGCAGCCATGTTTGAAAGTGAAGTCTAATTGAATGGCAGACAAAGTGACAAATCAGAGAAAGATTTGACAGAATAGGATCCGCCCAACTCTCACAAGAAGAGAGAGAAAGGGGAAGCTACTTCAGGGGCAGTGCAGAGAGAAGGAGGCAGGCAGTTTTCCTGGGAGAGTTTTATAGAGACAGGTTGAAGAGAAATGAAGCTAGACACAGGTGAAGACAGAATGAGCCAGAGAATGAGAAGGATCCTGAAGAGAAGAACAAATTGCCAAATGGAGTATGAGGCCAAGCAGAGCAATTCAGAAAATGTCAAGAGAAGTCCGCCTGAATCAGTTAGTTTGGAGAGCAGTTTTGAACCACAAAAACTGAGGCGAACCAGCCACCCAGAGTTCAGAAAGCTCAGAACTTATTTAACAGGAAGTCTCAGAGACTGAAAACCTAGGCCTAGATTAGACTGTATGGAGGCTAGAAGCTTCCAGGACTAGGCCCAGGTGAGCAGACAGAGGCAGTAAGCCTCTGAGGTAACAATTATCACAGGTGAAGAAAGGTTACGTTTACATGAGCCAGCCAAACAGGTTTGTGGATGTAGCTGCAAGAACATTTTCCTACCATGTGTATGGCCCTAAATTTGATTCCAAAAACAACAGAAAAATGGACAAAAGATCTTAACAGACATCTCCCCAAAATCATACTGATGGAAAAATAATTTTAAATAATGCCTTTCATAGATTAATTTAAAAGTCTCAGTTATGTTTTTAAATAGCTTAATGGAGATTAATTTCTAAATTCTTTTAGTACAGATCTTGTTTTGTGATGTCAGGAAATAAACCAAAGCCCCTGCACACACAAGACTAGTACTTTACCACTGAGCTACATCCCAGCTCTTAGATTTCATCTTCTGAAATCATCAAAATGATCTAGAATCAAGACTGTTTTGGAGAAAAAAATGAATTACTATAAAAGAGAACCAGATTTTCCCAAGAAGACCTGATTGTCCATATTTAAAATTTTTATTTTATTGTTTTATGAATATTTTGCCTGCATGTATATCTGTTGCACCATGTGTGGGCAGTACCCATAGATCCTAAAAGATAGAGTTAGAGCCCCTGCAACTGCAGTTACAAACAGTTGTGAGTCATGATGTAGGTCCTGAGAATCAAACATGGGTATTTCTTTAACTGGAGTCAATCCTCC
This sequence comes from Apodemus sylvaticus, assembly GCF_947179515.1. Lineage (NCBI taxonomy): Eukaryota > Metazoa > Chordata > Mammalia > Rodentia > Muridae > Apodemus > Apodemus sylvaticus. The sequence goes on from NC_067495.1 coordinate 116,303,528, forward strand.
AGCATTGCCAGCCCTTTTTAAAATGACCTCTGAAAATCTCAGCTAAGACAATTAAAAACGATTAAGGAGGTAAATATCCAATGGGAAGGGAGGAAGACAAATCACCCATTTGCACATAACATTATCTGATATAGAGAAAAGCCTAAAGACTACCAAAATATGTTAGAACTGATAGACAAGTTACAGAATACAAAATCAATATATAAAAGTACTGAGGGCTAAAGAGATGACTCAGCAACTCACAACACTTGCTGCTCTCATAGAGGACTAGGAGGTTTGATATTTATATTTTTGGTTGTGAGCCTAGCCATCTCTCCAGCCCAGGGGCTTTGGTTCTCAGCACCCACATAGCAGCTCACAACCATCTGCAACTACAGTAATAGGGAATCTGGTGCCCTTTTCAGGCCTATACTAATGCCAGGCATGCATATGGTGCACTGACATACATGCATGCAAAACACTCAAACATGCCGAGTAGTGGTGGTGCACACCTTTAATCCCAGCACTTGGGAGGCAGAGGCAGATGTATTTCTGAGTTCGAGGCCAGCCTGGTCTACAAAGTGAGTTCCAGGACAGCCAAGGCTACATAGAGAAACCCTGTCTCGAAAAAAATAAAAAAAAAAAAAACAAAACAAACAAAAAAAGCACTCATACATATAGAATTAAAAATAAATATTAATCTTCTTTCTTTCTTTCTGAGATAAGGGCTCACTACACAGGCCAGACTGACCTGGAATTCATTATGTAGACCATACTAGCCTTGAGCTACTTTAAGTCATAGAGATCTACCTGCCCCTGCCTCCTGAGTGCTGGGTTTAAGGACATATACCAACAAATATGCCTTATATTCATATACAACAATGAACAATGTGAAAAAGAAATCAAGGAGATGAATTCATTTGCAACACCTATAAAGATACCTAGAAATTTATTTAACCATAGAGATTCAAGAACTCTACAATCAAATCCATAAAAGACTGATGAAAGAAATTGAAACACACACATGAGTACACTGACAGACTGACAGACAGACAGACAATGACAGCCTGAAATGCTCCTGGACTGGAAAAATTCATATTCTTGACATAGCTATACTGTTCAACATAATCTATAGATTTAATGCAGTACCCATCAAAATAACAAGGGCATCCTTCACAGAAACAAGAGGAAACTCTTAAAACTTGTATGGAATTGCAAAAAAAAAAAAAAAAAAAAAATCCTGCCAAAGTAATTCTGAGCAAAATCTAACATAACAAAGCTGGAGACATAATATCTGATTTCAAAACATGTTCTATGAAACTACTGTAGCTGGGCAGTAGTGGCACATGCCTTTATTTCCAGCACTTGGGAGGCAGAGGCAGGCAGATTTCTGTGAATTCAAGCATAGCCTGGTCTACAGAGTGAGTTCCAGGACAGCCAGGGCTACACAGAGAAACCCTGTCTCGGAAAAAACTTACTGTAGCCAAAGCAGCATGTTACTAGCATAAAAGCAGACACATTGACCAATACAACAAGATACATGACCCAGAAATAACTGATGTTTTAAAAAGGCACCAATAAATGGTGCTTGGACATTACTATATACAGTGATGTCTACTATATATAGTAATGTATAGGATGTATATCAGGCTCATCAAAACACTCGAAATAGAACCAGAACTAGAACATGACACAGATGTCTCCTAACCTGGCATATGTCCAAAGAAATGAAGTCAGTATGTCAAGAAGCACTCTCACGCTTACTGCAGATTTAACTTGGGTGCTCATAGAGTAGGGGATAGATGCAGAATATTCAGTATATAAGCACAATGGAATGTTATCAAGTTCTAAAAAGAATGAAATCCCGTCATTTCCACAACTAGGAAGAGCTGGGAAATATGTTAAATGAAATAAGCCAGGAATACAAGGAAGCTAACATACTTACTTCCATGAAAATAGAGAATAGAATGGTAGTTAGCATAGGCTGAGAAGAATGGAGGAAGAGGGACTGGAGAGAAGGTGGTTAGTGTACATATAGTACAGTTGACTATCACGAAAATCACTCCTGTTCTACACAACCGTAGGGCAACTATAGAGAAGACAAATTAATTGTATATTTCAAAATACGCAGTAGGTCAGGTTTTAAATATTCTCCACCCAAAGAAATGATGCATGTCTGAGGAGATAGACATATCATACTCTAGTATGATCATTACACATCACATGCAATGTCAAATTATGTCCCTTGAATACATATAATTGTACTTTCAGATTTAAAATTATGTGCCAGGGGCTGCAGAGATGACTCAGTGGTTAACAGCACTGACTGCTCTTCTGAAGGTCCAGAGTTCAAATCCCAGCAACCCCTTGGTGGCTCACAACCATCCATAATGAGATCTGACGCCCTCTTCCTGTGTGTGTGAAGACAGCTACAGTGTACTCACATATAATAATAAATAAATATTTTTTAAATGTACCAATTAAAATCTTTAACTTTTTAAATGCCCCCTTTCAAATCACCACAACCCTGACTCTCAAATTCCAATTTTCCTAATACTGCAATAACAAAAAATGGTTGTTCTTACTCCTTCTCCAGTCATAGACTTTTGATCTTAAAATTAAATACACATGGATATTTTGTTTTTGATTACTTCCTGGGAATAGAAAGATAATTTTCAATTCTTATTTAAAAATCTGTCAAGGGCCTATTGCCCACCAAGTAATAGGATGTTTGCATATATCACTTCCAGTGCTCCAGCCATACCATGGGAAATTAGCGTGCGTAACAGCTGGCACACAGCTGTAAACAATCAATTCCACTGTGGCACCTGTTGTTGAAGGATGCCTCAGACATGACTGGGGGAAGCAGAGAAAGAGACAGACACACACAAAGAGAAACAGGGAGGCAGAGAGACACACAGACAGGCACACATACACGGAGAGATAGAGAGACAGAAAGAGACAGAGAGATGGAGAGGGGGGGAGAGATCATATAGTTGAGTGGTTAGGGACAAGGGGTAGAGCTGGAAGGAGTTGGAGTGGGGAAACATAATCAAAATGTATCTCATGAAAGGATTTTTAAATAAAAATAAGGAAAAATAAGTAAGGATAGGGAAGAAAGAGAACAGGGGAACATGGAATGAAAAAAAGGAGGAAGGAAGGAAGAAGGGAAGAGAGGGAGGTGTGTTTACTGATAAGATGGAGTATAGGTTTTAGAGGAAAGATGTTGCAGAATAATTAGTATTTTCAAAAATGAGATATAATAAACTCATAGAATAATGTAAGCATATATGTATGTCTACAAACAAACATACATAAAGTTTGAAAATACAACAAATTGTTAGCAATACTTCCTCTAGAAAGTGGCTTGGAAGTAGAGGATAATAACTTCCTCTTTTTGCCTTGCATACTTTATCCACTTCTCATTTGTTTATTCAATCAGTTGTGCGAGAAATGGAATCCAAAACTTCAAACATGTTAAACAAGCAACCTCTCACAAAGCGCGCACCTAGAAGCAATCGACACGTCAGACACAGATGTGTCTAGGAAAGGGTCACGGCAAATTAATACAACAGTCACCTTTCTACCCCCAATGTGCCATCACTAGCATCTGATTGCAGAATTGAAGGTTATATGAGTCGTGACTGAAGCCCTGGAGGTTGGAATACAATTCTTAGAAACAGAGGGTCGCATGGCACCTGTGCTACTAGCTATTTCACAGGTTATGCAGGTGATTTTTAGAAAACTGCCTTATTGAGTTGGGCTGGGAATGTGGCACAGTGGTAGACTGCTTGTCTAGCATGCAAGTGGTCCTGGGTTCTATCACTAGTACCACGAAAACATAAAGACTGCTTGATAGAGACATAATTGAGGTATAATATTATCCATTTTATAACATAAACTGAACAAATGTCAGCAGCGCACATTTTAATAAGTCTTGACACATGTATACATACCTTCAGAAAAACCATCGTCATGAGCACAATAGGGGAAATAACCATTATTTTCACAAATTTTCTTGTGCCTTTTTTGTAATCCTCCTGCCTTTGGCAATCACTCAGCTATCTGCAAAGTATTTAATTCACAGCCTCTTTAAGAATAGGTATTTCTAAAAAATATTTATATATTAATACACTAGCAAGGGTTTTTTTTCTAAATCAGAAAACTTTCCCAGTTCCAAGTCAATGCAACAATCTTTATTTAATTAAATCTGCTAGAGAATCATACTTCATTCTCAAAAATAGGTCTGTAAATGTTTTTAGCTTTCTCTTCCCATGGTCTTTGCTTTTTAAAAAAACTCTACTTTATGTGAGGTTTTTTTTAAAAAAAGATTTATTATGTATACAGTGTTCTACCTGCATTTATACATGCATACCAGAAGAGGGCACTATATCTCATTACAGAGACTTATGAACCACCATGTGATTACTGGAAATTGAACTCAAGACCGCTAGAAAAGCAGTCAGTGCTCTTAACCTGTGAGCCATCTCTCGAGCCCTTCCCCTTTTTATGAGACAATGTTTTTCTATGTATCCCTGGCTGCCCTGGAACTTGCTCTGTAGACCAAGCTAGCCTGGAACTCAGGGATCTGCTTGTCTCTGCCTCCAGAGTGTTGAGATCATAGGCCACCACACCCAGCTTAATGATTTCCATTTTATACTTGTTTAAATCAAATAAACATATCTGCACATCACATGTCATATATACACATGTATATATATATATATATATATATGTGTGTGTGTGTGTGTGTATACATACACATATGAGAGAGAGAGAGAGAGAGAGAGAGAGAGAGAGAGAGTTTGTTATATATTAACCAAAATACAGGTACAAGTAGAATTTCTAAGATCAAGTTATTAGGCTATGACATAAAATTGACTTTAAAAGGCAAATTTGCCTTCCAATTTTGTGTTTAAGCAGGCCACGCTCCTGAATATTCTAAGATTAACTGGCCACTTGCCGATTACATTTAAGGTTGACTCAATAAGCTGAAATCCATTCTTGTTACTATTAACTGAGTCAAGAAACTGTAGATGAGTAGATCTTAGTACTTGGGAGAACTTACTAATGTTTGCTAAATCAACATAGTAATAAACTGTCTCCTATTTTTTTTTATTTTTTTTAAATTTTTTTTATTCGATATAATTTATTTACATTTCAAATGATTTCCCCTTTTCTAGCCCCCCTTTTTTTTTTGTTTTTTTATTTTTTTGTTGTTTTTTGGTTTTTGGTTTTTGGTTTTTGGTTTTTTTTGTTTCCCTGCATAGCCCTGGGTGTTCTGGAACTTACTCTGTAAACAAGGCTGGCCTCAAACTCAGAATTCCACCTGCATCTGCCTCCCAAGTGCTGGGATTAAAGGCAGTGCACCACCACTGCCTGGCCTAAATTCTTATCTTTATATCCATAGATCAGTGTACCTCTCAACCCTCATGAGAGAAGCTTCTTTTTGCAGTAGATGTTGATTAATGCAGAGACCTACAAATAGTTAACATGCAAGGAAGAGACGACTGCGTTCTGCTCTAAATGGTACATCTATATCATATCCCTTCTCCCAAGGCTCAGAAACCATCGTGGAAGATGAATGGAAATTGTGTAAGCGCTACCTGTAGTGGGTGTCTGCAGTGAAGCTATATTTTCTGTACACAACAGCTCTATTGCACACATGAACTCACAGCTGTTGTGATAGCACACAGAAAACCTGCACAAGCCAGACAAATGCCCTCTGTGGAACAGGAAGGTGGTCAGTAAGCCATCGTTACCCCCCTTAGCTGAGGAGCTAATAGAAATTGATAGCTTCCAGGAGATGTCGAGTCAGTTTCCTGAACAGGTGTGGCCCCTGAGAGGCTATTCAGAAGGTGGTCCTAGACCCGTGCACATACTGGCGGCACCGAGGAGACTCAGTTTATAAAAGCCACATGAAGTTGATGAAGTTGGAAGGAAAGATTGGTGGGATATTTGGGGGAAGGAATCAGAGGAGAAATGCATGGAGGGTGAAGGTGGATTTGATGATTTAACTTTTAAAAGACAGAAATTAAATTTAATTTAAAAATAAATCATGTGTTAAACAGACACAAGAAGAATGAATCACCAGTCTCATCCTTTCCATCAATCACTGTCATGTTCATAGACCAATTGACTCAAAAAGGTTTAAGACTCTAGTATAAACCACATCCTCAGGTTTGTCTCCAAGATCTCGTGTTAGTACCTTAAAATAAAATACAGTACAACTTTAAATGTTCTCTAGCATTAAAAAAAAAAAATCCCAGATGCTTTAAAAGTTCAAGGTCTCTTTTCTGTGGACTCTCATAAAATTAAAGACAAGTTAAGAACTTACTCTATAAAGGAAGAACCAGTGCATAGGAGCAATCATACTTAAGCAAGACTCAAAGCCACAGTGCAGCTCAATGGCTGACATCTGGGACTCCATCTTCTGGGCTTCAAAGGGCTTGGATAACTTCACTTCAGCTCTGTTAACACATACCTTGACTCATAGGGTTAGAAAGGTTCCACTTCACACCTTGGTGGCTATCCCACCATCCTGAACCACAGAGGTGACTGTGGCACACTGACAAGTTCAGCTGTCAGCTTGAGATGCCAATGTGACGCTATTCGCTTGTTAATCCTGGCTAGACTCCTCAGCCTCCACTGACCAACAATCACAGATTCTTAATCCAAAATATAACACAAATGCCCTCAATAGAGTCTTTACTTCCTTCTGAAACTTCACAATCCAAGCCTCCAAGTCCCATGTCTGCATGTCCCTATCTTCTAAGCTCTCAGTAAAACAGCCCATTAAGCTCTGAGTATACAATGTTTTTTTTTTCAGTTTAAAATGCTCAAATCCTCTTCAATCCTCTAACAAAATAGTCCAAAGGCATAAAAAGCCTTCTGGTAAGGTTCGTAATGAAACCAACTCCATTCCTGGTACTAATATCTGTTCCAGTTTGCGTTCCTGCTGCTCTGGTAAATCAACAACCATAAACAACTTGCGGAGGAAAGGGTGTATCTGGATGACATCTCCAGTCCATCATTGAACAAAGTCAGGGCAGGAACTTAAAGCAGCTGTGCAATGTCATTATCTGTGAGCTAATTAGAATGAAGTGGTTTTATTAATGGCCCATATATTTTAAAAAGTTTGATTGCTCCACAGTGCTTACACAGCGTGCACTCTGCCAGTATCCTTTGGTTGTTGTTTGTTTTGTTTTGTTTTTTGAAACAGTGTTTTTCCACATAGTCCTGGTTGTCTTAGAATGTGCTAATATAAGCCGGGCAGTGGTGGCACATGCCTGTAATCCCAGCACTTGGGAGGCATGGGCAGGCAGATTTCTGAGATCCAAGACCAGCCTGGTCTACAGAGTGAGTTCCAGGATAGTCAGGGCTACACAGAGAAACCCTGTCTCGAAGAAAAAAAAAAAAAAGATTGTGCTAATATAGACGAGGCTGGCCTCAAACACAAGGCCATCTGCCTGCCTTTGCCTCCCAAGTGGTGAGATTAAAAGCATGCATCACCACAGCTGGCTTTACCAGTATAGTGTGTCGAGAGTTTTCTTGGAATATTGCATTCAACATGCTTCCAATGTCAGAAAGTTTCTGGGAGATTCCCAGGAGCCATGCCTGCTTCTTCTACTCATCGAGCCATCTGCCGTGCCACTATCTATCTGCTACAGAACAGCAGAATAAGAACTTCAGGAGAAGGAAACAGACTACAGATGCTCACAGCCCAAAACAGGTTTGTAACTAGCAAGGCCAACTCAACACATCCTGCGGTTGACACCCAAAGTCACTCCAATACTTTCTCTTATTTCAGGACTGAGTAGAGAAATTCATCAGCTACTTTGTGGTTTTATTTACTTATTTATTTATTTATTTATTTATTTATTTATTTATTTATTTATTTAGTGAAATTGGCTCTGAAAGTTTAACAGCAATTTGTCACAGCAGCCACCAGTTATTTTTTCTCACTCTCGGGCATTTGCAGTCAGAATAGCAGCAAGGACATTTAAATGAAAGACATGCAAAAAGTAATGACAGGAAAAAAAAATGGGACAGTCGACACAACTCAAGTCCTCTCTGAAAGCAGCCCTTTGTTGTCTTTCTTTCTTCTCCAGGATTTGGAACCTTAATGTTGTTGTTTTGAAAGCATCTAAGACATATAAAATTCTACCAACACATTTTGGAAGTCAGCAGGGCAGCCAACATTTATTTGGGTCAAACCTACCTAGCCAACGGCCAATCTTCTGGCAAATACAGACTCTCCAGTAAGTCTTATTCAAATACAAATATTCCAGAGTTCCTCGGTGAAGATGCTCATATATCTGTGCACATCATTAACCTAAACTTCATTTCAAAAACCAACACTGACCATGTGCTCAGATCTTGGAATAACATCAAAATCACTTCATTAAACTAAGCAGCACTCAGTTTTGCAATAATAGCCAATTTATGACCTTTTGTGAGATTCCCAGACTCTGATGGCCTGAAAGAACTCATATAAGACCCTGAGATCCTCTGGACAGAAAAGAAGGAGATTTTAGAGACCCCATGTCCATTCAGGTACGACAGATTGGCAGCAATGAAATACTAAGAGAAAATCTCTTCTACTTCTACTCCCATTTAACTGTAAGGCAGAGTTCAGTGTGGGGAATTAGAATTGTTAAACGAAGAAAATGGACCAGGACTAATGGCACATGGCTTGTTACTCCAACAATCAGGAGGTGGACACTGAAGGATCACTAGGTCAAGGCCATCCATCATATGATATATAACAAGATTCTGTCTCAAAACCAAAACCCAAAGAAAAGAGAATAGGAGGAAGGAAACCCAGGAAAGGAGAAAAACAGACCACATAAACTAGGCATGGTGGGTGTGGACCAGGAATCCCAGCACTCAGGAGATAGAGACAGAAAGGATAGAAGATCAATGCCATCCTTGAATACATAGGGAATCTAAAGCCATTTGAGGCCAACCTGGGATACATGACACTATGTCTCAAAAAAAACAACCAATAAACAAATAAATAAGCAAACAAAGTGTTTACATGACTCTGCATGCGACCTTGTTATAATCTATAATCGGTGAACCAATAATAGCAAGGAAGAAAGCTAAAAACTATATGCACAAGCCGCTGGTGGAGCTGTTTGACAAGTCAATTAGTGGGTTTTCCCCCTTCTTCAGCTCTTTATTGGGAAACACCTTTTCTCAACATGGCCAAGAAAGCTGCTGTCTATCCTGGATTAATTTACCATGATGCTGCAGACGTACTACTTTCTTTTATTCACATGGGGGAAAAAAGGTCAACGGGGATTGAAAGGACTGTGGATGGGTATTTTCCAGGCTCTTGTTGCACTTCTTGAATAATTTGAGTATTATTCTTCGAAAATGCTTATCACAACATTGCCAGTGTTTTGCACCTTGTAGCTTTGGTCTGAAAATTACCAGCAAAATTCCTGTCTACCAGTCGCCACCTACAGGGGAAAAGCCACCTTTAAGACAGTGTACTCAATGGGTTTTTGAAAGCTTGTCTCCCAACCTTTCTAAAAAGCCCAAGGTGAACTTATTCAAATCCAAGTCTCATGGAATAGGATATATTACCCAATACCTTATGCAGAAAATGTGTCAAAGAAGAAAATATCACAAAGGTCACGATTCACGGGAACTCTTCATGGTGAGCACTGTGCTGTGGCATCCTAAGCAAGGGACACTGTTAGACAGAAACAGGAACAAAGTCAAAAGTGGAAGAAGTGATTTTCACATAAACAACACAACTATTCATCATGTTTACCATGAACAGCTTGTAAGGTTTACACAGTTGCACCTACACAACGCCACTCTCCAAGATTTACACCTGCTTTATTAACAATTCCAGATACTGATATGTGAAAAGTATATACAGGGAGATTCTATATGAGGGGGTTACTATAACTTTGGTTAGTATCCTAATTATCTTTGACTATCAACTTGCTATAAAACCTAGAGTCATTTGAGAGGAAAACCTACATTGAGGAATTGCCTACATTATGAATATAATGTATATTATGAATATAATGATATTCAGACTCACACAGGGGTTTGTCTTGATTACTAATTGATGCAAGAGGGCCCAGCCCACTGCAGGCAGCACCATCCCTAGGCAATAGGGCTTGTGTTGTGTGAGAAAGCATGGGTTTAACCGGGCTGTGGTGGCGCACACCTTTAATCCCAGCACTTGGGAGGCAGAGGCAGGTGGATTTCTGAGTTCGAGGCCAGCCTGGTCTACAGAGTGAGTTCCAGGACAGCCAGGGCTACACAGAGAAACCCTGTCTCGGAAAAAAAAAAGAAAAAAAGAAAAAAGAAAAGGAAGGAAAAGAGAAAGCATGGGCTTGTGAGTGAGTTAGCAAGCAATATTCATTTATGGCTTCTGTTTCACATTCCCGCCTTGGGATCCTCCTGCCTTAACTCCTCTCAATAATAAATTGTGACCTGGCAGTATAATCCAAATAAACCCCTTCCTCCTCTAAGTTGCTATCTGTCATAGTGTTTTATCACAGCAACAGAATGAACCCAGAATGGTTAGCTATTCCTTCCCTTTAGGGATGTGTGTGTGTGTGTGTGTGTGTGTGTGTCCCCCAGCCCCGCATAGAGTCTATTTATGCAGCCCTGTTAGCCTGGAATTCACTATGCAACCCAGTAAACTATTGGAATTGCAGGCCAGAGCCATTATGCCTGGCTCCATTTCTTTTCCTAAAAGGACACGCTACCCCTTTTAAAAGAGTGTTACTCCAGACTATTATTATAAGAATGTACACTTAGCATGAAAAACTCTGTACAGAGCTTTTAGAGATTGTTTCTTCAGTATCTAAAGTACCTAAAATATACTATGTCAAAGGTCAGGAATAATCTTATCCAGCTCATTACCTTTTGTCAAATTGGTCTCCTGGAACATTAAGGCAAAGAATCAGGCCATCAGCAGAGTCCCTGTGCCTGATTCCTTTGCGGCCCTGCTCACACTATATCATTATCATTTTAGGCGTGATGTCTATGCTAGTATATTTTGACACCCCAAAGCACCTTTAATTTGCATTTAATTTTATGTGGGCTCAAACTCTGCCAACCTGAAACACATATTCAACTGCCTATTCATTGTCTCCAGTGCAATTTTTCCTTGGCATCTCAGCAAAACAAGAACACCCGAATTCCTAATTCCCATCCCCCAATCCTGCCCTCCACTTCACACCAGCTCTTTCCCACCCACTAATTTTCATTTCCCTAAGTATATGCACCTGTACCCAGGGCATCAGGCTAAAAACCTAGGTGTTAGCTAGCCCTCCCTCCTTCTCCATTTCAATCCCTTCACCTTGAGTATATATTCCAAACCCATTTTTCATTTGTAGCTACCTCCTAGGCCTAATCTTCCCTGATCCTGACTTGAATCATTTTGGAAGCTTCCTAACTAGCCTTTCTGTTTCTATCCTTACTCTAGATAACTGCCAATGTGATTTAAAACAAAAAATTTCACTTTTTTTTGAGAAAAGTATGCACACCATAGCCCATGGTGGTCTAAAATTCATAATGTAACCCAGGCTGGCCTCATACTCACAGCAATCCTCCTGCTCACAGTAATGCTTCTTGAGTGCTGGGATAAATGAACAATGAGAATAATTCGGGTGCACCTACCCATCACCTACTCCATTAGACACATTGGGGGCTGGAGTGGTATGCTGTAATGAGCTCACCCTCGAAGAACCGAGTCAAAAAGAGACAGAAATTAGGACAAGTAACTGGAACCTGATGTGTATGCCACCGTGCCTAACTTAAAATACCCTAAGCCAAATCATGTCAGATATCAGTTCAAAACCCTCCAGTGACTTCCAACCATGCCTTAAAGGAAATCTGAACTTCTTACCTTTGAAATGTGCCCTCTGCCTGCTCCTGTCAATTCATTCCACCGCCTCGGCCCCCACTGAAGTTGCTCTCCACCCTGGGTCCCATTGGCCTCTTCACTGCACACAAGACATTAGGCACATTGCCTATGGCTTTGCCTGGCTCCTTTGCTTTTCCGATTTGACTCAAATGTCTAGTCTCCTCCTCAGAGATGCTATCCCTGAACAGTTAAAAGAGCACTGTTCTCATAACATCAAAGCCACCTAATCATAATGTATTATTATCAACTTGTGTTTGTACCCCGTTTCCTTCATCCCCTCAATTGTAAGTTTCATAAGAGCAGGGGATATATATCTGTCTCACCAGTATTACTCTAGAGCCTAGAACAGCTGGAAGGCAGGAGAAACTTAATAGGGTCAAAGCTAAGTTAAACAGCGACTCTGCCTGACAACTTCTTTCCAAAGGTATTACTTCAGTATTTAGAATCCCGCACCAGCATCTCAAGGCCAATGGTGCAACTGTAATGTAGGCTAGCAAGCTTTTTTAGACTAGAGCTATTAACACTGATGAACAATGAGAGTAATTCAGGGGCACGTACCCATCACCTACCTCATTAGACACATTGGGAGCTGGAGTGATGTGTTATAATGAGCTCACCCTCGAAGAATTAAGTCAAGAAGAGACAGAAATTAGGACGAGGAACTGGAATCTGATGCAGAAAACGCCAAAAGAGGACTAGAACACTTTGCACCACAGATTAGCAATGATGTTATTAACATTTCTCCCCATGAAATGCTAGATGTTTTGAGAAGGTGCTTTGTATGTTTTAAATGTGCCACTACTGTTCTCTTCAAGAACAATGGTATGTGCAGAAGAGCAATTTTAGTTGTCATAACAATTGCACTAGGAGGGCACATCATTACTATTTGGTAAGCAGGGGCCACTAATGTTAAATGCCCTGAAGTTTCTGGACAGACTTGTATAATGCTGTTCAATGCTAATACGGAAATTGCTTATACCTAGCTAGAACACAGAGTGCTTATGGGTCTAGGAAGATGGTTCCATAGGTAAATCACACAAGTGGCAACCACACAAGTGCAAGGATATGAGTTCAGATCCCCATAGCCCATGTATACCTGGACATCATACGGTGTGTCTACAACCTCAATATTCCTATAGTGAGATGGGAGATAGAGGCAAGAGACTCCTCAAAAGCTCAAGGACCAGCTAGTCTGACAGATGCAATACTCAATCACATGAGACTGTCTTAAAACAAGGTAGAAGCTGAGGACTGATACCTGAGTACCTGAGGCTGTCTTCAGACTGTCACATGTGTGCTGTGGAACTCTCCTCTCACACACATGAACAACATGAACATATACAAACATCTCTCTCTCTCTCTCTCTCTCTCTCTCTCTCTCTCTCTCTCACACACACACACACACACACACACACACACAGGACTTAAATGCTTTCAGATATTTCTAGGTTAATAATTTTAGCATGCTATTCTTTAAAATATTTGGGGTTTTTTTCAGGGGATTATAATATAATTGCATCATTCCCCCCTTGTCTTTCCCCTTTCCTAACTAGCATGATATTTTTAATTGTTTTTTTTTCTGATTTTTACCCTGAACTATTTTTTGTAACATTTTGACCCAGATCCTATATTCATTCAGTATGTAGGAGAGAGAAAACTGGTGTCAAGAAAAGAAAAAAAGATTCAACAGAATGTGTCATAATATACCAGGCTTTCAGTCCCAGGCCCGAGAAAAGAAGCTGCCTAGGGCTAATGCTCAGTTCCTGGCAGGCAGCTCCTCCATGGTGAGATCTGCAGCACGCCAGGATTATGTTCATTTCACATGGCTTGTGCTGTGGGAAGGGGGCTGACGATTTCCTGATTGCACAGTAAGGCAAGAAGGTGATCTTGAATTGGAATCTTCTAGGTGGGGCTTGGTTCCCTTGGTCAAGTGTCCAGAGACTCCAGGGCCATGAGGAAGAAGGTGTAGAGACTGAACAAGAGAAGTGGTCCTCAGTTGCCCCAGCTAAAGGAGTTCATTCTGTGAAGCTCAGTCATGTGTGTATGAAACCACCCAGACCTTCTAGATTTTCACGACAAGCTAGAGCTCTTGTTTTTTTCACTGAGATCCTCATTTTTTTTTTCAGTGCTGACCTTCCCCCAATTCAATTGCTTTTGTTCAAGTAGTATAGGCTGCTGGGCACGGTAGCTTACACCCTTAATCCCAACACTGAAAGTCAGAGGCAGATGGATCTCTGTGAATTCAAACCTAGCCTGGTCTACATGTCCCGTCTCAAAAATGAAACAAAACAAATCAAATCATTAGGGCTGGCTTTCACGCAAAGCTCCTAGGTTCCTTTTGTCCTATGCAGTAGACCCAAGAATCTACTCAGTTGCATGCATTTGGTGCACCCTAGGGCTTTAGAGGTATCAGAAACAATAATTAAGTGCACTCACATCTGAACAAGATCCCAAAATAAGGAGGAGACAGACATAGGCCCAGGGAACCACGGAAATCCCACCACTCTTTGGTTTCTTGCTCAAAGATTATGAATATGCCAGGCTGAAGATATGGCTCAGTAAGTTGATAAAGCATTTGTCATGCAAGTGTGAGGATCTGAGTTACAGATCTCCAGAACCTACACGAAGCCGGGTGTGGCAGCCCGTCGGTAATTCCAGTGTACCTGCAGTGAGATAAACCTGGCTGTTCTCCGTCTAGCTAGCTGGGCATGTTCAGGATCAAACAACAAAAAGACCCTATCTCAAATGAGGTGGAGGTGAGGATGGATAACTGAGGCTGTCCTCTGGGCTCCACACATTTACTGTGACATGAGCACACACTCAACATAAAGAATTTCTCAGAAGTCTCAATTTATTACATCAAATCAAATTCTCCTTTCTTTTTTTCTTTTTTTCTTTTTCTTTTTGTTTGGTTTTTTGAGACAGGGTTTTGAGACAGTGTGGCCCTGGCTGTCCTGGAACTCACTCTGTTTCACACGCATGTTTTATGCATAACCTCAAGGTAATTTTATATAATATTTTTAATGCAGCTTCCTTTATAGCAGCCCATCACATGAGGACATATGTGGGCTTTTCCACCTGTGGCATCCTGACAGTATTCAAAAGGCTCCAGATTTTGGAGTGTTTTAGATTTCAGATTTTTAGATTTGAGATACTCAACCCCTCATAATGACCAGTACCAACAATATAGAGAGTTTCTCTTTCTTATCTTTTATGTATACCTTTTTTTTTTTTGGTTTTTTTGAGACAGGGTTTCTCTGTGTAGCCCTGCTCTGTAGACCAGGCTGGCCTCGAACTCAGAAATCCACCTGCCTCTGCCTCCCAAGTGCATTAAAGGACTAAAGGCGTGCACCACCACCACTGCCTGACTTCTTTTATGGATATTTAAGGCAGGGTCTTATGCAGCTCAACTAGACTCCAATCTAGCTGAGAAGGACCTTAATCCTTCTGTCTCTACCTGAGTGCTGGAATAATAAGCATGAGCTAGCGTGCCCAGTCTCTCTCTCTCTCTCTCTCTCTCTCTCTCTCTCTCTCTCTCTCTCTCTCTGTGTGTGTGTGTGTGTGTGTGTGTTTAATTTTTTGAAGAATCACATGAAATGAGCAAATACTTAGCCCCAAGTAAGCATTCAATTACCATAAGCCATTTTAGTTCTTATTAGTTCACTCAATTTTCCCGGGACTTCCTTATGATGCTCCAGTCCTTATACTGTCTCTTCTAAGAAATACCTGCTATACTTCAACTGGGGCCTGCCTCCAACTGCAACTGAGCTTTTAAGCTTCTTAAAAGGTCAGGAATATGTTGGAAACAACAACAACAACAACAAATCTGTAGACCTGAATGGAGATTGAATCTGAATTCTTTAGCTACTATCAACAAAACTCTTCTCTCAACTACTCACAGCTAATAGCTTCTGAGGGAGGAAGAGTCAGATTTTATTAAGGGTCCAGCATGCTGCAGTGCATGGTTCCCAACCCATGAATGTGGGCAGCACAAATTAGACTCTATGGGTTATTTTGTAAGAGAACATGGTGTTGGGGGGGCCTCTGAGAAGAGTTAGGGGGGGTAATATGATTAAAATGCATGTATACAATTCTCAAAGGATTAATAAAATATTATTTCTTTAAAAGGATTCTATAATTATAATTAAAGTAAGATTGCTTTTCCATCCTGAAAAAACAAAAGTTCCTTTCTCTGGCAAAGGCAGGGGTGCATGCTGGGAAAATAAAAGGCATAGGCAGCCTCAGCAGCAGAGAGCTTCTTCCATCTCTCTCTCACTTACACACACACACACACACACACACACACACACCATCTCTTCTGATGCTGATGACATGGATCCAGTAAGAAGCTACACTTTACCTGAGTATATATATGATATGGAAAATAGACCAATGAGCCACACTTTTCCCTGTGATATTTGGTTAAGAAAAATGGGAGATCCTGAGTCCACCTACTGCAGAAAATGGTCTCTGCATGCCCTACCCTCTACCTCAAGTCAGGCCCAGCCATCCTCTGATGTGTATAGCAGCTGGTATTCCCTGGGCACCAGTGCCTGGAGGCTTATTCCAATGTTCTGTGTGCTTCACAAGAACTGAAGTAAAAAATACTTTCATGGAAGTTACCCCATGCTTCAAGTTACTCCATCCTTTTGAGAGGACACACTCCCTACACAGGAATAAAAGAGAACACAGAAATATGTGGCTGCCAGAATCTCACATGTTTTTAAAAAATTTCTTTAAAAACTGAATTTGAGAGATCCCCACCACATTTTCACAAAAGCCATCCCTATCAATTATGCTGCACGATCTTACAGGATTTCAACAGTATGAGGTTTCAAAGCTAGATCTGAGACAGGAAGAACATCAGGCAAAACGGGCACCATCTTTGAGACCCTGTGGGAAATAAAAAGACCCAGGTGGTCCCCATACTAGAATTCAGGGTCCCAGGGTTCCAATCAACACAAGTTTAGAATTAGTGACATTCAAAAGTGCTCAGGTAGTGACTGGTTTCAAATAAAATCACAATAAGCACGTGATAAATGTAAAAAAAACGATACTAGTCCCAGTGACCAAGATGCTCGGCGACAGCAGTATCCAAGGCATGAGTCTCCCCAACTTGCTTTCTTCCCTGCCCTTCTACTCAAAGGAAGACTAAGCATTCCAAAGGCTTAGAGGTTTACCCTGCTTTCTTGGTCAAATTAGAAGCAGTTTAATTCGATCCACGATAGGAACCTCACAAGGCCCTTGGTGGTCATCAGTGGGCAGAGGCAACGGTAGTGATTAACTGGAATGAATGTCACTGAAGCAGGTTGAGAACCAGAGCCCTTCCTTGGCTTTTGCATAAAGCAGGGAGGGCATCCTGGCTTTCCTAAGCAATCTAGTACACCCTAAGGAAAAGCTTCCAGTGACCTCAGCTGCAGCAGCAGCCACAGCGCCCCCTAGTGCGGTACCAAGACCCAAGAGAGCAGCCGAATGGATCCAAGGGGATAAGCCTAAGGGCATCTCTAGAAAACCTGATTCCACCTAGAGCAGGCCTGGCTACCTGGGTTCTCTCCAAAACCCCTCCCAAGTCCTCACTCGGGGTCCAGCGCGGCCCTGACTGCCAGGTACCCAAGACTCCAGTAGGCCAGGGCGGCCGGCCAAACGGGACGCAGAAGGACGCAGCCGCCTGGCCATTGGGGGGGAGAGGAGGGGGGGTATTTATCGGGCGCCTCCGCAGCCGCTGTACCTTCACGCTTGGCTCCGCTGGGGTAGCGGAACCGCCACTGTTCCTGTCGCCGCCTTCTTCCAGCCGCCGCAACGTCAACGATCAACCCTCCTAGTCTCTGTCTGCGACTGCTGCGGGCGAGGCCAGCTGTTGAATGGCTCAGGTCGCGACACTGAGTCGTCCTCGCCGCATCCAAGACGGCGACGCAGGCGCGCGTGCCTGTGCCAACGCCCCGAGCGCCCCTCGCCCCGCTGCAGGCCCTGTGAGCTTCCTGGTGGCTGCTTCCTGACTCCTGACTGGGGGCTGCAGGGTGCAGGTTTGCACGCTTGCCAGCTCCTTTCCCTTGGTGGGCTCCGGCGGACCAATTGACTCCCCTCGCGAGCTCCGCCCCCTTCGCTGCCATCCCTTGACTTGCCCGCAGAACCAATGGCAACCACGGACTAGACCCGCCCCTTGGATTTCCCCAGGGCCAATCACCTTCTCCTGACCAAACATTAAAGTAACCCCGCCCCTCCTGTGCAGCAAAGCTAAGGCCAAAGTTAATTCCTTTGCAAGGTTCTAACTAGCCTAAGGTTTTGTCCAGGTTACTCGCCGCCCACCCCACTGCCTAATTATGTGATTTAGAGACTGCAGGCAGCACCATCACCACCAACACCCACTACACACATACACACTCACACGCATGCACGCGCGTGCGCGCGCGCGCGCTCACACACACAGAGGCACACACACACGCGCGCGCGCGCGCGCCATTTCTCAAATAAACTAGTGTATGAAAACTAGTCCAGCGCAGTGCTACAGGCCTTTAATCCCAGCGCAGTGACAGGCCTTTAATTTAGGTGCAGTGCCACAGGCCTTTAATCTCAGCGCTGGCAGATGCAGGTGTATCTGAGTTCGAGACCAGCCTGCTCTACAGAATGAGTTCCAGGACATCCAGAGATACACAAAGAAACCCTGTCTCGAAAAAGAAAAAAAAATAATAACAAGAAAAGAAAGAGAGCCAAGACTGAGGGGAAGCGAGCTTGAGGACCCAGCCCCGATCCGCAGCACAGATGTAAAAGCTGGAGTGTGGCAGGGTGACTCTGCAATCGCCACTGCAAGGGGAATGGGAGTTGGGCCAGAAGTGGACACACTGTGTGGCTTTCTGGACCTTGCTGGTCAGCCAGGCTAGCTAGTCAACTGGTGAGTTTCAGGTTCAGTGGGAGACCCTGTCTCACAAAATAAGCAACAGAGCAATCAAGAAGACACCCAGTGTTGACCTGTAGCCTACACACACTTGCACACACATACACTTTTTTTTAGAAGAGAGAGGAAAAAACATCATGGAGAGACTGTTACCCACCATCCTAGCTGAGAACTAGCCACTCCCCTGGCCAGATCTTCCCCATCAAAAAGTCAGCAAGAACCTGAGAGAACATCCACTCATTGTGCGTTTATTTTCTTCTTGTTGTCCATTATCCAGTACAGGAGCTTAGACTTTGTAGGCTGGGAAACTTCCAGGAACTAGGCACCAAAGCTTCCCAGATTCTGTTTTTGTGGGATTTTTTGTTTGTTTGTTTGTTTGTTTGTTTTTTTTGTTGTTGTTGTTTTTTGGTTTTTTCGAGACAGGGTTTCTCTGTGTAGCCCTGGTTGTCCTGGAACTCACTCTGTAGACCAGGGTGGCCTCGAACTCAGAAATCCACCTGCCTCTGCCTCCCAGAGTGCTGGGATTACGGGCGTGCACCACCACCTTCCCTGGCTCTTCCCTGACTCTGTGATGGTCACTTGTGTCCCAGGCCTTCTGGCCTGAGGCTAAGCAAAACTCCCCTTGCTGGCTCTCCTCCATGGTTATCTAACAATTTAAAGACCGTTCTCCTGGACCACTGTTCCAGGCTCTGATGTTCAAAGACACAAACTGAGGGTCTTCTCTGAACATAAGCCAATTGCCTTAAATCTTTTGAAAGCAGACACCAGGAACTGAGTGGCCCTCCCTCTTTGGCTGCACGCACGCACTGAGAAAGCCAGGATAATCTCAACTCTTGCCCAGGTGACCTTTCTTTGAGTTCGTCAACACGGAATTCACGTTCTCAAATGACAAATCACAAAGCTGACACTTATTAGATTTACTGTCAACTCCTTCCCTGGGGAGGTTCTCACAGCAGCAGCTGTCATGAGGCTGGTTTTGCTTGATTACCTGGTGTGGGGGTTAATGGTAATTTCACTCACTTCCGTCAAGACCCCTGCTGCTCACTCTGACCTAAATAAATCTTCGGCTTGGCTTGATGATCAGACTCCCATCCTCTTTACGTGATTGCCACAAAGCCCCTGAGCAAGCCAAATAGCCTCCATACTTGTAGGCTTCCTGAGAAGGTTCCCATCACTGAGTGTTGCCCTTGTCCGCTTCACAGCAGAAGCTACAGCTCTGGTTCTAAAATATAATAGGGTCCCCGCACTGCATCCCCACTTAAAGGCCCACCACAGCTGCTAATGTTTCCCCATTCCCCTCTTGCCTCCACTGCTCTTAGAATAAAGAGCCACCAACCCACTGCACTGCTTGTAAAAAACCCTTTGTAATCTGGTCTCACCTGCCCGGCCTCATTCCTAGCTATTCTACTGCCGTCTCAGAAACACTTTATACTTCTAATATACTGAAATTCCTATTGTTTCTCCAGTGAGCTACGTTCTCTTGCATGCCTATTATACAAAGTCTAGAGTAAGCTGATCCCTATCTACCCCTGCCTGATCTACAAATCATAGATGTATCTTTTTTTATTCACTGTGCAAATGTGTGCAGATATGGGAGTATGCGAGATGTGCCCTCACTATGTGTCAAAGCTTCAGGGTAAAAAATGCATAAGATTAAAATAATGTATAAGATCTAGAGTTGAATACCCTCATAGCTTAGACATAATACACTTTCATGCATTGATTTTCTTGTAAAATTCAAACAAATACAAACGTGTAGGGGGGAGGGAGGAGAGGGGAGGGAGAGAGTACCCAGGCAGTTAACTGTAAAGATTATTTAGACTTCAGATATGACCAAGTGAATGAAGGGTTGGGAAAAAGTAACTGACTTTTTTTTTCTCCACTGTTGAGTATCACTGGGTGAGTATTGAAGTTTGGCATTTCACAAAGTTTGGCAACTTGGAGGCTAAAGATTATGGCTTTTTTCTTTCAAATTCAGTTTAAAATTTAAAACCCGTTATTTAAATATTTTGTCTTGATTTTTCTTCCTCTCTTTGTGTATCAGATCAAATAAGAAATTGATAGCATGCTGTACCTGTTAATGGTCCAAAGAGCAAAGGCATGAACACGAGGGTATGTTGTCAAAATGAGTCAATTGCAGTCTTGAAATTACAGAGTTTTGGTATCAAATAGTATTTTTAAATTAATCTTATCAAATGTTAGATGCTTGGAGTACCACTGTGTGAGCAGATCTCCATGTTCCTTAGAAAGGTCATAGTTCTTTGACCTCTAAAGCATGCTTTGTTTTTCCTGTCAAAACGAGTGGAGTCCACACAGCTGACTTCACCACATCTGGAGTAATTTGTGGGATGCACTGGATGTGCCTCTGTACATTCTTTTCTTATCCATAGTTCGATATGTCTCCTTTCCAAATACAAATTGTGCTTAGAAAAATCACATACTACATCTGCTAATTGTTAACATCTAGCAAAAGGAAAGAAACATCATTTCAAGGGAGAAAAAAAATAAAGCTATGTGTACCAAATTGCAGTTTTCAAAATGTTTTCACTTCTTTTAGCATATTTGATCCACATAATGACCTCAGTAAATACATTCCTTTTCATTTTACAGGGGGGAATGCTAACACTTGCCTAGGTTAGACCATTCCATGGGGTATTTGAACTTCTACTAATTCTGCCATTAACCCTGGGATGTGTTAGCATGCTATTCTAGGATACAATATTTCTACAAGGATCTTTTTAGGTTGTCTATAATCCCTTCACTTCTGCTCCCTGAGATAGAGACCCAGGGCATGGAGTAGAGATTAGGCATTTTAATGGAGACAGGAAACCAGCAGTATTTCTAGATGGAAGATGTTCTGGTAGAATGTCAATTCAGATGACACAGAAGCAAAGAAAAGCAAAAGGAAAGAAAAATCAAAATCTTAGACAAGAAGCTCTGAACTCAAAACTCAGCTGTCGCACTCCGGAGATGAGCAAAAAACCCACAATGTATTTTCTTTGCTGACTGAAGAGTCTTCTAAGCAAACTAAGGTGAAAAAAGTGCAGAGAAGGCAGCTAATCAAGGACCCTCCTGCTCCCTGTCCACCCTGCTGCCCTGCCACCTTCCTCTCCTTTCCCCATTGCCTCTGTCTGCAGCTGGAGGGCAGTGTCCCATCCGGCTTTTGACTGTAAGGGAGTAAAGACAGTTTGACATGTTATAAGGTGGAAGTAGAAAGAAAGAAAATTCAATTTCTTTCTTTCTTTTTTTTTTGTTTGTTTTTTGGATTTGGTTTTTTGGAGACAGGGTTTCTCTGTATAGCTCTGGTTGTCCTGGAACTCACTCTGTAGACCAGGCTGGCCTCGAACTCAGAAATCTGCCTGCCTCTGCCTCCCAGAGTGCTGGGATTACAGGCGTGCGCCACCATCGCCTGGCAAAAATTCAATTTCTAAAAGAACTTTACCAACTGTGATTATTGGTATATGCTGGGCCCAGGGAGTGGCACTATTAGGTGCTGTGGCCCTGTTGGAGTAGGTGTAGCCTTGTTGGAGTAGGTGTGTCACTGTGGGCGTGGGCTTTAAGACCCTCATCCTGGCTTCCTGGAAGCCAGTATTCTGCTAGCAGCCTTCAGATGAAGACATAGAACTCTCAGCATCTCCTGCACCATGCCTGCCTGGATGCTGTCCTGCTCCCACCTTGACTATAATAGACTAAACCTCTGAACCTGTAAGCCAGCCTCAATTAAATGTTGTCCTTATAAGAGTTGCTTTGGTCATGGTGTCTCGCCACAGAAGTAAAACTCTAAGACAGCAATCTACTGTGTCCTTGATACAGGATGTCTGTTATCATGAGTTTGCTGGAACAGCCTGACTGTGGTTGAGGAATATGAGTGTGAATTCTTCCTTAGGAAGAATTTTGTAAAGGAAACTTTTGTAAAGCACTGATTATACAAGATAAGCCACAAATTGCACACTTGTTATGGATTTTTTTTCCTATTTCCTTACCTGAATGAAAGTTTTATTTATTTTTCTTTTTTTTTTTTTAAAAAAAGAGTGCTATGGAAGGCCATTTGATCACATTTTGACAAAGTAATTAAAATAAATTATATTTAGCTATCTATTGAACATTGCTTGTTTATTCTGTGTAGCTATCGTGGCTATTCCTGGTTGTCAACTGGACTATATCTGGAATGAACTACAATCCAGAATTGGAAGGCTCACCTATGATCCTAATCTGGAGACTGAGATACAAGTTTCTGACTTGGATCTTGGCATGGAGATCTTGAAGCATAGTGGCTATGAATTCCAGAAAATTAAGACAGGGAGATCTCTGAGTTCAAGGTCATCTGGGATTAAAAGCGTGGTGACACACTTCTTTAATCTGGGCCACACCCTCTGCTGGAGGCCTACATAAGGACACTGGAAGAAGACTCACTCTTCCTTGCCTGCTTGCCTCATGGGACTGAGCAACTGCTAGATCCTTAGACTTCCTTCCACAGCTGCTGCTGACCATTGTTGGGGAGTTGGACTACAGACTGTAAGTCAACAACAAATTCCCTTACTATATAGAGGTTTCCCCATAAGTTCTGTGACTCTAGAGTACCCTGAGTAATACAGTAGCCATGAGTCCAGGTAAGAAATTGGGGCCTAAGTGGCTAGTGAGATATTTCAGTGGGTAAAGATGCCTGATGCCTCAAACCTGAAGACCTGAATTTACATGGCCTCACACAGTAGAAGGAGAGAACCCACTCCCATGAGTTGTCATGTGACACACACAGACAAAATTAAGAAAAAGTTAAAAAGATTAAAAAAAAAGAAGAAGAAGGCACTGTGGCCTAAAGTCTCCATTTAGAAGCACTATCAATAGGTTAATGATACTTCATGTAAATCTCCAGGTGATAGGCACTTCCTCCTCCATACTTGCGCGTTTTCTGAGAAGGTTGTAGGAGCCCTAAGATGCAGCTAATCAAATACACTGTATTTGCTTAATCTTGCTAAGAAAACATAGGCTTTATGCCTAATATAAAAGAACCCATGATACAGGGTGAGAAGTGATCTTCAAACTGGTTGGACCAGAAACCGAAAGCTAATTCCTCAAATAATAACCCTACTTAATAGTCTGTTCTTTTGAGAGTGATTAAAAACATGTTTAATTATAGTGGAATCAGTTCTGGCTTACACACATTTAATCACTTTGCAGTAAATGGCTCTGAAGTCAGAACAAATAATGTTAACCTACTTCACTGAGTTTTTACAAGGATTACTTAATTAATTAAGGGTTTCTTAAGTCTTCTATAACAGTGGCCTGGAACTTTGGAGACTCACGTTTTAGTCCAGGTTCTGCTTTCAGAGGCTGTGTACCCTACAGTGATTCATTTAACTTCTATGGGCTCAGTTTCTCCAACTGTAAAATGAAAGAGAAATGGGTCTATATCCATGGTTCTCAACCTGTGGGTCCCAACCCTTTGGAGGATGAAGGACATTTTTACAGGGTTGCCCAAGACCACCTGCGTATCAGATGTTTATATTACAATTCATAACAGTAGCAAAATTACAGCTATGAAGTAGCAATGAAATAACTTTACAGTTGGGGATCACCACAATATGAGGAACTGGATTACAGGAGCTGTAGCTTTAAGAAGGTGGAGAACCAGGGGATACTTTTGAGTCTAGCATTCTAATATGCTATACTTCAACATCATCTTATACTTTTGAGTAGTTAAAAAAACTGCAAGAATGTTTTCTGATGCCCAAAACTGGAATTCTTGAAAAAAGTTTTCCAAAATGTCTCATCATCCTTAGACACAGTCAGTTGAATATACTGACCTCAGCAAAACTATCAAAGACAGAGCGCAATGGCAAGTTAGGTGTGGTGCTAACTCTCAGGAGGCTGACACGAGAGGGCCAAGTGTTTGAGCCGAGCTTGAGCTCAGGACCAGGCTCAAAAAGATACTAACACTGTGGACTTTAGCCCAGCGGTGGTGGTGCACGCCTGTAATCCCAGTACTCTGGGAGGCAGAGGTAGGTGGATTTCTGAGTTCGAGGCCCAGCCTGGTCTACAGAACGAGTTCCAGGACAGCCAGGGCTATGCAGAGAAACCCTTTCTCAAAAAAAACCAAAAAAAAAAAAGATACTAACACTCTCATCCCCATTCAGCCAAAATTTGTACAGAGAACAGAACACAGTGTAATGAAAATACAAAAGAAGGGGAGTGTAATGAAGATGCAAAAGCATAAGCATAAGGTCTAGACTTATATTCCCCCAGTAAACAGAAGGCATTAATTTTCATTCTAAGTCCACACTTCCTCCTTCCAATCCACTTTTGCTGTGCTTTTGTTTTTCAAGGATCTCATTAAACCATCTCTTCTCTAAAACGGATCAGAGAGCCTCATTACCAGTTCCCGAAATACTGTGACTATTTATAAGAGGACTGTTAAAAAAGGCTTTTTAAAGGAAATGGCATTATATTGGGTAGAAAGAAATATATAACTTAAAGGAGGCTAAAAAAATTACATACACCAAAAATGGGATGGATATATGCCAAAATATCAACAGTCCTGGTGTCTAGACAATAGACTGTCCCATTTGCTTTAGCTTATTAAACATACATGTTAATGTAAACTAGTGGTAAGCACCTGTGGTCCCAGCTGCCCAAGAAATTGGGGCAGGACAATCAAATGAGCCTAGGAATTTGAGGCCACACTGGGCAGCACTGCAAGACCCTGTCACTAATAAATAGACAAGTAAAAGAAAAAATGATTGGGCATGTATCTGTTTAGTAGTCAGAACACATACCATAGTACATACATCATGTTTATGTTGGCTATATTTTTATAAATGTTATTTTAATTATGTAAATGTGTGTTTGTCTTTAATAAAAGGAAGTAGAGAGATCCCTAAACATAACCTGCTATTGCCAATGCTCTTGGTTTCTCCCCAGAACGTGTCAGTATGACCTGATTGCTGGAGATACCACGTACTTGAGTTGTAGACCATGGAGAAATTAAGGTGTTACAAACCTGGAAACTTCATTGCTGCTGGTTGGCTTTCATAGTGCTGGAGGTGCTAAACAAGCTACTGAGGGAGGAAAGTAATGATCAGTCAGATCCAATTGGGAACCCTTCAAGCTACACTAATGACAGATCTGGCAAGACATGCCCACTAGTACAATAGTGGCATGACCATCATGGGAGTAACCAAGCGCTAGAAATCCAATTGTTAATTAGACTTAAGTCCTACTCCACAAGACAAAAGCCAAACCTGGCACCATTATTGAGCATAGCACCTATGGCCAGACAGGTCAGAGGCCCTATGGGAGAACATATTACTATTATACTGCTAAACTGACATAATATTAAACTGACTCCTAATATCTTATCATTATACCTGTAAACTAATGCATCTCTCGACCCTCATCAGCCAAGTTTCTATTTGCAGTAGATGATGATGAGCGCAGAGGCCAAGGTGCAGAGTATAGGAATGTACAGCCCTAAAGGAGGGGTGTGTGTGTGTGTGTGTGTGTGTGTGTGTGTGTATGTGACTGACTCTCCCTCCCAAGGCTCAGGAATCATTGTGGAAGAGAGGCAGAAAGACTGTAAGAACCAGAGGTGGAGGATGACTACAAGGACACAGTCTTCTGGACACAGCAAGGGCAGTTTCACACATGATCTCACAGCACTTGCAACAGCATGCACAAAACCTTTACAAGCTCAGACCAGACCAAATTCCAGTGTAGAAAGGAGAAGTTGAACACATACCACATTTCTAGCTTTGGCACTCTTTACAATTGCTAGCTGCTGGGAAGGAGAAGGAGAGCTTTCTCTAAGAGCGTATACCCTGGTAAATCAATAATGCTCTAGTGGAAGATTATACACCCAAGCAAAAAGGTGAGACACGAAGCTCTATAGGTATGGAGGCCTCTGATTCTGTGTAAGAACTGCTCCCCTGACACGGATTTCCTCCCCAATGCTCTCCCCATATTACCACCCCCCCCCACACACACACACAGATGCCCTCCTCATCCTACTCAGGCTCTGAGAACGCAGGCCAAAGGGGCTGTCTTTGTCAGTCAGCCTGCCATTCCACAGGGATGCTCTCATCAGACAGCTGGACTCTAACCCCTCCTAGCAGGCACCCTCCACAAAAACACCCTCCTCCCTCCGCTTGGCCTCTGACGTTTTAATCTAGTTGACTGCCCCGGCCCCGGCCCCGGCCCCTGCCCCTGCCCACCACTGTCTACCATGGATGGCTTTCTTGCTCTGCCTTATCTAATGGCTTTAGGTCTGAATTGTCCAGAAAGAAAAGAAAGAAAGGGAAATTGACTCACTCTCTCTCTCTCTCTCTCTCTTTCCCTCCCTCCCTCCCTCCCTCCCTCCACCCACCCCACCCCCCACCCCCATGTTACAGTCTGGATCACTGAACAACGTTAACTAGAAGGAGCTTGTTGTTTCTTAGAGCATCATCTAGTTTTTTTGGTTACAATCTATGCTTGAGAGAGTGTTTACTCCACCTGAGGCTCTAAGCACTTTGGCCTTTTGTTTCTGTGCCTTAGGATAATATTTACTATTGACATTCATCAAACATATTTTTTGACTGTCTTAACTGACAGTCCTCATAACTGCATTATGCATTTGATATCTCTGCCCTGATATAACACATAAGGAAGATCTGTCCTTTCTGGGTATGATTTACCAGAGTAAGTGAGTAACTGAGGCTGAACTGCAAGTCTCCTGATGCCAGACCATGAACTCTTATCACTATTTCTGATACTGTTTCTGAGTGGTTGTCCTTCAACTTTTTAGATTCCCTCCCTCAGTAGACCTAGAATACCAAAAACCTGGCCCGGTGTGGCTGGCAGGCTCTCTGTCCAGGCCAAACCATCTCTTTAAAAGTGACTTTCGAGTCTGGGTTACCTCACTTAGTATGATGTTCTCCAGCTTCATCCATTTGCCTAAGAATTTCATGAATTCTAAAGATGAATCATGGTATGCACTCACTAATAAGTGGATATTAATCTAGAAAACTGGAATACCCAAAACATAATCCACACATCAAATGAGGTACAAGAAGAACAGAGGAGTGGCCCCTAGTTCTGGAAAGACTCAGTGAAGCAGTATAGGGCAAAACCAGAACAGGGAAGTGGGAAGGGTTGGATGGGAAAACAGGGGGAGGGAAGGGAGCTTATGGGACTTTCGGGAGTGGGGGTCTAGAAAAGGGGAAATCATTTGAAATGTAAATAGAAAATATATTGAATAAAAAAAAGTGAGTTTCACTTGGATTTCCATACAGCTCTTTACTGTGTCATCAAAATACAGTCTTAAAAAAATGTCTGGAAGAATAAAAAATATTCAAGTATACTTACTAGAATAAAAAAATGAAAATTAACTGGGATGCTCACCAAAAGAAAATATCTGCAATGTTCACACTGGCACTGTGTTGACTGATAATTTTCCTGTTTACTGACCTCTCATAAGATAAACTAGACTCTGTGGAAACACATTATGTGAGTTTCAAAGAGAATTTCCTAAATAACCTGCAGTACTCACAACCAAAATGTATGTTCAATTTGTAAAGACATAAAACAGATTGATATAGCTGATGAGTGTCTTCTAAGCCATATTGTTAGAAGGCTACAAATAAAGATTTAGAGAACAGTGTGCACAGCATCCCATCGTTGGTGAAATGCACGCAGACATATGCAGTTGTATGAATGTTGGTATGTGCATAGGGCAGTGGACTGTCTCTGGAGGGATACAGGAAGCACTATCCCTTTTCATCAATGCTCGATACCTTTTGAATTTTGATATGCTGGTATGTTCTGTCACAATATTTTAGCTGTATAGCATTTGTCACTCTTTAGAGGACTTCTATATCACACGCAACCCAAGGCAGTATGTCTTACACCTTTCTAGTGCAGATCTTCAAACTGCTTCCAGCCTCCAATTTCCTTTTCAGCTTCCTCTCTGCCTCTTGACTCACTGCGAGTTCCTGCCACACCTTACAGAAAGAAGATCAATCTGTTCTTTCTCTCCCTGGCAGTAGGGCCTCTAACTCTACTCTCTCACTCCCTTCTAATTAATGTAACTAGGCATTGAGTTCCATAATTACAGGGTTTGTCAGTGAAATCAATAGTTACCTCCCTTGTGACAATGACATTTTAGCTCCATCAATCTCCCCAGAGCCCGGTGGCTTCTCTGAGCCAAGAAAACTCCCACGATGACTAACATGCATATTTGTTCTCACTCATCTTAATGTAGGAGTAAATATCAGCAGATTCGCAGTGCACATAACTTTATATAGCCAAATCATGACTATTTGGAGACAAATTGATAGATATATATTTTAATGGGTTTATCAAGGTATACTTAACATAACTTGTGATTCTTGTGACTTATAGTAAATGCAAAACACCTGTACAAATGTGTTTGTGTTGATCTTAAGAATCTAACTTCAAATAGCCAAATATCCAAAGTCATACTATAGTTCTGAGACCACTTACTTTTTCTCCTCTGATCTCAAATTCAAAGTATTCTGCATTCTACTTACTCATTAGTGGAAGAGTTTTAGCATCATTGTATCTCTAGGACCATAAATAGGATGAGCAAGGTATGGGGGCACATACCTGTAATCCAGCATTTGAGGGGTGCAAGCAGGAAGACCGGAAGTTCAAGGCCAGCTACATAGTGAGCCGCTTTCTCCAAAATGAAAAAAGAATCGTGGCATTTTGCTCTGCTGCTGCCATTTGCCCATTACCTGGCTTGCACCGATTATAGAAATCCTGGCCTAGCGCCATCCGATTTTCACCTCTAGCTCATTTCTACAGCTCCTTGAAGACTTACCTGAAAGGGTTCTTCTCCTTTTTCCTGGTTGTTGTTTAGAAAAGGGGGTCTCCCTCTGCAGCCCAGGTTGGTTGCCCTAGAATTCATGGCAGTTCTCTTGGCCTGCCTTCCCAGAATGCTGAGAGTACAGACATGCGCAATCACATCTGTCTAAAAACAATTTAACCTCTCTCTCCCTCCCTCTCCCTCCCTTTCTCCCTTTCTCTCTCCTCCCTCTCTCTCCCTTCCTTCCCTCCCTCCCTCTCTCCCCCTCCCTCTCCCTCTCTCCCTCTCTCTCTCCGTCCCTCCCTCCCACCTTCCCTCTCCCTCCCTCCCTCCATATCTCTCTCTCTCTCTCTCTCTCTCTCTCTCTCACACACACACACACACACACACACACACACACAACAATAAAGAGCCTCTGCTTTCAAGCATTGCTGGCATTTCCTGAAATCAGTCAGTCAACATCCATCAATCAATTTGCCCAGCTACATCTAAAGGTCTCATAATGGAGCGTGGCCTTGCTTTGGGGGTGAGGCTAGACAATCCTTTAGCACAATTAACCAAGAAGATCTGTTCTTTTCTGCTATCAGCCAGTAGTGCACAGCATTATTATTATTATGACCGTTGTTACTGTACTATTTTAGCATATGTGAGCAAGAAGAGGAGGCGGCATGGCATGTAGCAGGGGAAACTATACAGGCCCTGCTTTCTGCTTTGGACAAAAAAATTGCACTAAAATTAGTACCTATTCCCGGGGGATTTGAGCCAGGGAAGGCAATTTAAGTTCTCATCTTGTTTTTCTAGCAATCAGGATGTAACCATTAAACAACTGGAGACAAAGAGAGTGCACCTTATGCAGCTGTGTGATGAGACCAGAAAATGTTCTCTGCCATCAACTGTAGAGGCACTTGGTGTCATCGGACTCAGGATGGGCATGTCAGAAACAGTTTTGCAGTGCTGAACGTGCCATTCTGAACTAAACGTGAAAATCCCCAAATATTCAGAATAATGTGGAATCTCTGGCAAACAATTTCATGTTTTTAACTAACTCTCATACCTCTCTCTTTAAAAGGCATCATTTGCCTCAGTAATTGTCACTGTAAGAATGTTTCCTCTAAAAACGCAGAAATCCCTGGCCAGAGTTATTTGTCACCTTTCTTTTCTTTTTTTTTCTTTTTCTTTTTTCTTTTTTTTCTTTTTTTTTTTTTTTTGAGACAGGGTTTCTCTGCATAGCCCTGGCTGTCCTGAAACTCCCTTCGTAGACCAGGCTAACCTAGAATTCACAGAGATCCACCTGCCTCTGCCTCCTGATGGCTGGGAAATAGTTATTTATTATTATTTTTATATTTATGGTTGTTTTGCTTACATGTATATATATGCACATGTGTACCTGGTGCCCACAGAGTCCAGAAGAAGGCACTAGATGTCTGGAACTGAAGTTACAAAAAGTTGTGACCTGCCATGCGACTAGTGGGAATCAAAGCTAGCACCTCAGGAAGAGCAGCAAGATCTCTCACCACTAAGCTATATCCCAAGCCCTATTTGTCACATTTTTTAAACAGATTAACTGTGGTAATGATCAGAAACAATTGGGAGGATTACATAAAATATAACAGTCCACCAAAGAGAATTTTATGCAGACATCAAAAAAATCACTTTTCAAGGGTTTTTATTGTTTGCTTGTTTTAGTGTTGCTGTTTTATATTTTTAGGCTTTCTGGGATATAATTTATTTACATCCCATAAAGTTACTTTTTAAGATATAAAAATTCAAAAGTTTTTTTGCATATTTTCAGCATCTAGGAACTATCCCTATGTGTTAGTCTTTTTTGCATTGTTATAGTGAACTGCTTGAGCCAACCTTCTTTTGACAAAATGAGGGTTTTGTAGCTCAAAGGAACTTAGAGGCTAAATGTTCAAAGCTCAGGCAGCACCATTGATTTGGAATTGGGTATGGACTTAACAAAAATCATAATCATATCACAATAGTAGAAGAGATCATATAAACAGGAAACCAGAGATCTGGATGGGGCCAGGCTTACTGTTTGTCTTAGTTTGATTTTCTATTGCTGTAAAGAGACACCATGATCAAGACAACTCTTATAAAGGAAACCATTTAGTTGTGACTGGCTTACAGTTTCAGAAGTTCAGTCGATTATCATCATGGTGGGAAGCATAGCAGAGTCCTGGCAGGCATGGTGCTAGAGGAGCTGAGAGTTCTACATCATGTTCCAAAGGCAAACAGAAGATTGGTCTCCAGACAGGTAGCAGAAGAGTCTCAAAGCTCACCCCCACAGTGACACACTTCCTCTGACAGGGCCACACCTACTCCAACAAGGCCAAACCACCTAATAGTGCCACTCCCTGGGCCATGCATATTCAAACCACCATATTGTTTATTTAACAGCACTATAGTTAACAGCACTAATTCATGATCTCAAAAGAACTACCTTGATCCAAAAACCTCCTACAAAGGAGGTAGAGAGATGGTTCAGTGGTTAGGAGGACTTTCTGCTTTGCCAGAGGACCTAAGTTCATCTCTTAGCACCCACTGGGAAGATCGTAACTGTATGTAACTGTAGTACCAGGATAATCCAGTGCCTCTGGCCTCCCTGGGCACCTGGACACATGCACACATATCTCCACTCTGACACACGTACATACACATAAATATAATAAAAATTAAATGTAAGCTCTGCCTCTTAAAGTTTCTACCACTTTGCACATCACCAACTAACCATATATCTTATACATAAACATTTGGAGGACACACTCAAGCGCATTATAATCCAATCTAAAAACACTTTCACACCCCCTAAAGAGAACGTGTACCCTTGTAAAACCATTAGCAGTCACTCTTCATGATCAAAATCAACAAAGTAATAAAAAAAAAGACTCAAAAGATTAGAAAACGAGAAGGCAACTCACAAAGAAGACATACAAATTAGTACACATGGGGAAAGATGCTCAACTTTGTAAATTAAAAGGGAAATTGAAATCAACATAGTAAAGTACCATTTCCCTCATCAGACTAACAAAAAATAATTACTGGCTTACACACACACACACACACACACCCCAGTTAGGGATATGAATTGTTGCAACCATTTTACAAAATAATCTGACACTATTTTATTTTTTAGAATTTATTAATTTT
This sequence comes from Apodemus sylvaticus, assembly GCF_947179515.1. Classification (NCBI taxonomy): domain Eukaryota; kingdom Metazoa; phylum Chordata; class Mammalia; order Rodentia; family Muridae; genus Apodemus; species Apodemus sylvaticus. The sequence goes on from NC_067495.1 coordinate 116,336,255, forward strand.
TATTTTATGTACATGGGTGCTTTGCCTACATGTATGTCTGTGTGCCAGAAGAGGTCAGACAAGGGCATCTAATTCCCTAAAACTGAAGTTACAAATGTTTATGAGTTCTAGGAACTGAATCCAGGTCCTCTATATGAGAAAGAGTAAGTGTTCTTAAGCACTAAGCCATTTCTCCAGCCTTATTTTAGTTGAAAGCAAGTAACACTGGCGTCAACTAGCTTTGGGATGTATACCCTATAGAATTCCCTATTTTGGGAATATACCCTATAGAATATAAAAGACAAGTTATCTAAGTTTATATATTCAAAACTGATCTTTGCCCAGATAGTAGGTTACAGAGCAATGCATATAATTTCATATCATATTCATATAAGTAACTGATCTTGGCATAAGAAATATATTCCTGATCTTGATCCTACCAACCCAATGATTACAGGTAATCATTTTCAGAGAAGAAACTTGGCCTCATAATTGTATACACAGCTGCAAAGTTACTATTCTGGTCCATTTAGCCTTCAAACCAACATGAATGATAGCTTTCAGGTTCTAATACACCAAATCCCATCAGGTTTTGGATGGGGGGGGCGGATCAGCAATCTTTTGGTATATCATTTTTGACAGTTCTTCACAATTCCTCAGGAAAAGGCATGTAATATTAAGTCTCCAAACAGGAATACAACAGAACCAAGGATGAGTTTGGAAGGAGATGTTGGACTGTTTTTGCTTTAGGTACTAAAATATGCAACTGGAACTAAATCACAGGTGCGATTCCTGTATGTCTTCCCCTGACCTTGTCATATTGGAATGATGTGCCTCTTTGCTATAGTAGTATCACTCCCATTGTGAGTGAAAAGACATGTAACTGACATCAAGATGTCTGCCCAGAAGGAAAGCCAGGGTGGAAAGACTGAGAGGGAAATCGCAGTAAAGCCATTTTATTATACATAGATTTTACATCTTAAATATTTCTTACACATTCCTCTTTTTTAGGGGAGTGAACTTCATGGATGAATATGGTCTGTCAAAAATATGGGGATATACTGAAAATGGCTGACACACCACAGAATATGCTGCAATCCCTTCAAGTATCACTGTGGTGGTTTGAATAAGGAAGGTCACCATAGTGATATATATTCAAATGCTTAGGGAGTGGCGTTATTTGAAAGAATTAGTAGACGTGGACTTACTGAAGGAAGCGTGTCACTAGTGGTAGGTTTTGAGGTTTCAAAAGCCCAATCCAGGCCCAGTGGCTCTCTCTTCCTGCTGCCTGCAGACCTAGATGGAGAACTCTGAGCTACTTCCCAGCGCCATGTCTGCCTGCACTCTGCCATGCTCCTCACCATGATAGCAGATTAAATATATAAGTTTTGCTTTGGTCATGGTGTCTCTTCACAGCAATAGAAAAGTGACTAAGACAGAAGCTGGTACCGGGGAGTGATATATTGCTGAGACAGGCCTGACCATGCTGCTTGTTGCTGGAACGTGGACTTTGGCATAGGAACTTAGTTGAATGCTTTAAGCAGGGATTAGTGGGTCATACAAGTAAGAGTGAGGAAGGCAATGGTGCTAAGAGCAATGTAGATTATGATGGCCTGGCTCAAGAGGTTTCAGAGGAGAAGAATTTTAGTGAATGACTTAAAGATCACTCTTGTAATATTTTGGCAAAGAATGTGGTTGCTTTCTCTCTTATCTAAAAAATCTGTCTGGGGCTAAATTAAAGAGTTTTGGATTAAAAGCATTGACAGAGGAAATTTCAAGACAGTTTAGTATTGACTGTGTCATATGGTTATTAGTGGTCATTCTTATGCAGATATATAATAAAAAGAAGCAAGTTGAGTAAGAAAAATACAAAATTTTAGTTTGAAGAGTAATGGAGCACCAGGAAGTGTAATGGAGTGAAGTCCAGGACTCATAGAGAGAAGTTTAGAGAAAAGCTTAATGGTAAATAGAATAAAGGAAGTGGTAACCTCAGGAAAAATAATGCACCCAGATAAGCTTCCAACTTGTAAGGAGGAATTAAAGAAAACTTGACAGCTTTGGCAGTTTTGGCAGCTTTGGCCATATGGTTTTAGCTTTACAGTCAAGGATAGAAGAAAGGGGTTATGGGCTGGGCAGTGGTGGCACACATCTTTAATCCCAGCACTTGGGAGGCAGAGACTGGCAGATTTCTGAGTTCGAGGCCAGCCTGGTCTACAGAGTGAGTTCCAGGACAGTCAGGGTTATACAGAGAAACCCTGTCTCAAAAAACCAAAAGAGAGAGAGAGAGAGAGAGAGAGAGAGAGAGAAGAGAGAAGCAGGAGAAGGAGAGAGGAGGAGAAGGAGAAGGGGAGGAGGAGAAGGAGGAGGAAAAGAAAGAAAGAAAGAAAGAAAGAAAGAAAGAAAGAAAGAAAGAAAGAAAGAAAGAAACAAACAAACAAACAAACAAACAAACAAACAAACAAACAAAGATGGTTATGGAATCTCCCTCCAAGACTAAGGAAATCCACTGAGGCCAGGCATGTGTCAGGGGTGTCCCCACATGGAGGCCCAGAGAGGCCATTGTGTGAGGCTGTAAAGGTGAAGCTTGGGTTTCCTTAGAGACCCCAAGATGTTGGAGATGCCAGAGACATTGGATAGCTGCTAAGAAAAGCTACTAACAGTGGGTGGAATCAGACCAAGAGAGAGAAATGTGTTGCTGTCAACAAAGCTGAAAGGAGTTGGAGATCTGAAGAGTGCTTCAACATCAGACATAGAGATGAAGAGTTTGAAGTCTGCCAGCTGGTTTTCAGTCTTGTTTTGGCCCAGTATTTCCTCATTATGGTCCCTTTCTCCCTTTTGGAATGGTAATGTGTATTGTGTGCCATGATACACAGGAAGAATGTGATCTGCCTTTTGTTTTTCATTTTGTTAGGGATTACAGTTAAGAGACTGTATGAATCTCAGAAAAGATTTTTAGCTTTGAACTTTTAAACAGTGTTGAGGCTGTAGTAGATTATGGGACTTTTGAAATTAGACTGACTGCATTTTTGCCATATGATATGGCTATAAGTCTATGGGAGCCAGGGAGTAGAATGTGGTAGTTTAAATAGATTTGCCCCCCCCCCCAATAGATTCATATATATAAATACATAGGGAACGGCACTATTCGAAAGGATTAGAAGGTATGGCCTTGTTGGATGAAGTCTGTCACTAGGGATGGGCTTTGAGGTTTCAAAAGACCAATCCAGGCCCAGTGACTCTTCCTGCTGCCCGCAGACCCAGATGGAGAACTGTCTGAGCTACTTCTCAACTCCACATCTGCCTACATGCTGCCACGCTCTTCACCATGATAATAGACTAAACATCTGAAACTGTAAGCAAGCCCCAGTTAAACATTTTCCTTTATAAGAGATGTTGTGATCATGGTGTCTCTTCACAGCACTAGAGCACGGACTAAGAAAAGCATATATGAAATATGGCTGTAAGGAAATTGTAGCAGAAGTTGCACTGCCATTGATGAAAGCAATAAAACTGAAGCTCGCACGCCTGGCCAGGAAGAGTGTCCTCACATAGGCTGGGATTCGAAGCAAAAGGCATGTCAGTGGCGTTCCACATTTTCTTTTCTAACTCGGTGGGTAAATTGGCTAAAGGCGAGGATGAGACACCAGTACTGGCTTGCAATTTCATGTATCTGGATGGGGAGTCATACGCAAAAGAGTACAAATTAAATCTATCCTACATAGCCCCTCCTGAGATCAAATTACTCAGAACTCGGGAGAGGAGTGGAATAATGAAGAGGGAGAAAATGAAGTAGAAGTGATCGTGATGAACCTGGGAATGAGAGGTGGAATATGGTGCAAAGTTCACCTGGCCAGAGAGGACTGTGCTCACAGGAGAGTGCAGAAAGAAGCTCAACTCAAAAGGGACATCCAGGTTGGTATGGGGCTTTTGTGATGTTGATGAACCTCATTGTGGATCATGACCTTTATTGAGGTACAAGACAGTCGGCAAGATCTGAATGACTTATCCCACTATGTAAACTTGGTGTATTTGGTGTGCTACATCAATCCAGAGGAGGGGAGAAGAGAAGGTAGATAAAGTGGCCTGTGTAGGTCACTTGACAACAAATGTAGCAAGATTTTATCAAGTCAGGTTCCTAGGTAAATAATTTACAGAATATCAAATGACGAGCTTCTAAGCTTCTGGAATTCCTTGATACCTGAAGGCAAACCTTCACCAAGGAAGGGGATAACAGAGAGAGATACCAGTTACTGTAGAAAAAAGATTTTTGTGACGTAGGAACCACCTTAGCAGCATCCCTAATAGGGTGGCCACAGTTGTCTGCAGGTGAGGATTATGTAGAGCAACCAGAGGGATAACTTGAATTGCAGATTAATTGGTCCCTTCTTAATATATAGCATATTTGGTTTCAGGTAGATAACAGAGCCAAGTGTGTCTTAGTTTCTGGTGACCCCTCCGGAGCATCAGGGACAGAGGCTATCAATGGATGGATATTAAAATAGAGCAGTGTTGGTTAAAAGGTTTGACCTTTCCTAGGGTTGGATAAATGTACACTGTGTACATTTCTCCCATGGGAGTAGAGATTATTCACTCAGCCTGGGGCCCTTTCAGAAGCTAGCTGAGGTCAATGAAGAGGAAGTAGCCAGAAACAGCCAGGAGTCTATCAGACAAGAGGAACCAGCTAGAACCACACAGCAGGTACAGCAGGGGAGAGTGCAGCTCTGATACCCCTTAGCCCTAGGATGAACAGAGAAAAACTACCTGGCCCCTCTGAGCCTATCTAACATGGGAAGATTCATGTCGATCCCATGACAGTGCCCCAAGAAGAGGAATCAGGGCAGATTATAGAGAATTATGGCTTGTAGAGGTTTAAATGTAGCAGTTCCTCCAACCCAAACCACAATATCTTTCCCCCCCCCCCCCAGGAGCAGCTGCTGAAAGTTATTGGATTGTTTCAGGCTTTTTAAATTCTAAGACAGTCTGTGCCTGTCAATATTAAAACAATGGTTAAAGAGTTTGAATATAGGTACTCTGCATGAGTAGAAAATGACATTCCTAGAAAACATGATTATTGTGGTGGTCTGAATGAGAAATGTTCCCCATCGGCTCAGATATTTGAATACCGTCATCAACTGATGGTATTGTTTGGAGAGGTCATGCATGCAGCCTTGCTGGGGAAAGTATGTCATTTGAAGGCAGAATTTGAGACTTCGTAGCCTTTCCCTACTTTCAGTTCACTGTCTCTGTTTCATATTCGAAACTGAAGTTGTGACCTCTCACATTCTGCTGCATTATCTGTTGCGCATTGCTATGCCTTCCCTCCATAATGGACTCTTATCCCTCTCAAACTATAAGCTTTCTTCCTTAAGGTGCTTTTGGTAATAGGATTTATTACAGCAACAGAGAAGCAAGTAAAACAATTATTGAACAGAAATCCTCATTTCTGTTTATAGGCTAATTACCTAAGAGTTGCCTGGGATGGGGTACATCTGAAGCCTCTCCTCACCCCATTCAATATAAGCTATTGCCACTGCTGTGAACCCCATACTGGAACTGCACAGTAAGACCCTATTGCTGAAGATGCTGCATGTTTTGGTTTCAAGACATAGAGACTCGAGTTGGGATTGAACTAGATTATTCCCTGCTGAAGCATTCCTAGTGCAGGTCACTGGCAGTCCTACTTGGTTTGGACCTGTATACCATACTGTAAACATGCCAGAAAAGATGTGCTTTAGTGGTGCAACAGTGACAAAACTGTTACAGGTACAAGCAAATGTTTCACAAAGAAGGAATCCACAGTTTGTGCTAACCCAAAAACTTGTGGTTAGAAAGGTCATGGGCCTAATGGGGAAGATACTACTGTTGTTAAATGAATAGATAGTTTCCAAAGCACCTATATTCAACATTCAGATTTTCACCCATAGATCATTGCTACTGTTGGTCTTAATCAGAGATCAATAATAGTAGTAGGCAGTGGTTATCGAAGAGAAAGAATTGATTAGGCTGCTGAAAATAAAGAAGACTATTGCTATGTAGGCATGGTGGCCTAACACCCACCCATAAATGGAACAAAATAACAAGATATCTATATCACTTCCACTGAGGCTCAGGAAACATGGTGATGCAGGAAGTGGAAAGAATACACAAGATAGATAGAGTGAGGGATGGCATAATCAGAGAGAAAGTGGCTACTTGAATGAGACAGTTATATGATCGGACCTGTTAACATTCCCTCATAAAAAGAAAGTGGGAAGCCTTTACCTGGGATTCCAGCCGCTGACTTCCACCTGCATCCCAAGTATATGTAATTTTGCCTCACATAGTCCAGGAGGTGCTAGAGGATGTAGGAGAAGGAAAGTTAACTGAAGTGAAGATTCTATGTATGCAGCTTTTGGGAATTTTCACAGATGTAGCTCTTTTTAGGTCATTAACATGCCTATATGTAACCTTGAACATATCCCTATAAGTAGGCCCAATAAATTCATCAGCTCACCAAGCTACACTTGGATATAATTATTTCTTTGATCTGTTATATATGCCATATCTGGGATAAGTAGGCATTTATTAACATCTCCCCAGGAAAACATCACAAGACAAGAGTGTATAGTAAATACATTATTTCAATGAAAGGCTATCAATTTTTGATGGACATTGGTAAAGGAATATTAATGGTGAGGAGAATTTGGTTATGGAGAACATACAAAATTCAATAAATCTAATTCATGTACTTCTTCATGTGACAAATATTTATTACTACATATTATGTAATAGCCGCTGCTTAAAGCACTAAGGGATTTGTCAATGAACAAAACACATGAAAATCCCTACCCATAGGGATTAGGGAGCAGAATGAATCAGGACAATTCACAAATTAGAGACAGATATATTATGGCAGATGGTGAGTAGCACTAGGTACGGAGCAGTCTCCTTTCACCCTTCTATGGTTATTAACAGATATAGAACTCATGGAAGCTTGCTTCTTTAAGGCCAAGAAAAGAGAACAGTTGTCTGCTCTCTAAACCCCCTTGTTTTATTGGTATATATCCCTTGGGTACATAGTGTTTGGTTCTCATAAAAATAATTTCAAGTGTCTGATTCCCTTTTCAAAGAGGTATGATTCATTCACTTCGCTGAGTCAGGCTCACTCCAGATAATTTCCCAGTGGATTAACTCTAAGTTAACTTTATATTAGGCACCTTAAAAATCTAAAAGTAGCTCTTGAGCTCTTGTTTGGCCATGCCTGTTTCCTTATGGGGCAGTCAGAGGGTGGGAGTGGGCTGGGTCACATAATTTGTCCCAGAAAATTAAAAGTGGTGCCCATGGCAACAGCTTGAAAGCAGTAGTTGGAAAGTACTTTCCCATCATGCTGGAATCACATCAGCGAGGGGCTTGTGTCATGCTGTGACTAACCATATAGAATCTCCTAAGTAGAGTGAAGTAGCAGCATTTTAGTCAGTTGCTCTTCACCTTTGACACACTAACTACAGCCTGGAGTTCTCCATTTTTAGATTTATCGACTTTAAGTCAGAGGATGAGACTGTGAAGATGCTGAGCTGTTTCTTAAGTTGATTCAGAATTTCATATATGCATATAATGTGTTTTGATCAAATCCATCCCCATTCCCTCCCCTCCAGTTCTTCCCTGTTATGTCTAGTTTTAGGTGAACTTGATATAAGCTAGAGTATCATTGGGAAGATGAAACCTCAATTGAGAAAATGCCCCTGCCAGATCGGCTTATGAGCAAACTGTGGGATATTTTCTCCATTCTTGATTGATGTGGGACGACTGAGATCACTGTGGGATGTGGCATCCCTGACCTGGTAGTGCTGGATGCTATAAGAAAGCAGGCCAAGCAAGCCATAAGGAGCAAGCTAGTAAGAAGCGTTCCTTCATGGCCTCTGCTTCAGTTCCTGCCTCCAGATTCCTGCATCCTTGGATGATGGACTACAAGCTGTAAAATAAAAGAAACCCTTTCCCCCTAAAGCTGCTTTTGGTCATGATGCTTTATCACAGCAACAGAAACCTTTTTTTCCCACCATTTTTTTTTATTTTCTAAATTCTTTGTCTACATTCCAAACGCTTTCCCCTTTCCCAGTTCCCCCCTCCCCATATGTCCCATAAGCCTTCTCTACACCCATACTCCAATCACCCCCTCCTTTTTCTCTGTCCTGGTACTCCCCTACAATGCTGAATCAGGCCTTTCCAGGATCAGGACCCTCTCCTTACTTCTTCATGAGAGTCATTTGATATGCTACTTGTGCCTTGGGTATTCAGAGCTTCTGGGCTAGTTAATATCCACTTATCAGTGACTGCATTTCATGTGTATTCTTTTGTGATTGGGTTACCTCACTTAGGATGATATTTTCCAGTTCCAACCATTTGATTAAAAATTTTGTGAATTCATTGTTTTTAATTGCTGAGTAATATTCCATTGTGTACATATACGACATTTTCTGTATCCATTCCTCCTTTGAGGGACATCTGGGTTCTTTCCAGCTTCCGGCTATTATAAATAAGGCTGCTATGAACATAATGGAGTGTGTGTCTTTATTGCATGCCAGGGAATCCTCTGGGTATATGCTCAGGAGAGGTATAGCAGGGTCCTCCGCAAGTGTCATGTTCAGTTTTCTAAGGAACCACCAGACTGATTTCCAGAGTGGTTGCACCATCTTACAACCCCACCAGCAGTGGAGGAGTGTTCCTCTTTCTCCACATCCTCACCAACACCTGCTGTCTCCTGAGTTTTTGACCTTAGCCATTCTGACTGGTGTAAGGTGAAATCTCAGGGTTGTTTTGATTTGCATTTCCCTAATCACTAATGATGTTGAGCACTTCTTAAGGTGCTTCTCGGCCATCCCAATTTCTTTAGGTGAAAATTCTTTGTTTAGATCTGCACTCCATTTTTTTAATAGGGTTATTTGGTTTTCTGGGGTCTAACTTCTTGAGTTCTTTGTATATATTGGATATTAGCCCTCTATCGGATGTAGGGTTGGTGAAGATCTTTTCCCAGTTTGTTGACAGCAACAGAAACCTTAAAACACACCCCACCCCCATCACCATTCTCCCCTCCCTCATTCTTGTGCTCTCTTCTTTAAGAAAGCGATAGTGTTGAGCCAGCATATTCGTGGGCACAGGACCATCTCCTGGAGCATGGATGGACTGTCTACAACAGAAGCCTATGGCACACCTCAGTTATTGTGAGATAAACAACTGCTGCCCTTGCTTACCTGCTGAGGATTATACCAGTTGGTCTTTCCCTCAGCCCTCAAGTTCAACACTGTCTATCATCAGGCTTGGAAGTCTGTCTGTGACTAGGCTGGCTGCTTCACACATGTTCATGCTTCAGAATCACCTGAGAATATAATTTTTTCTAGGCCCAATCTCCTGAGCATTTTATTCAACATGTGGAGGCAAGTCCCAAGAAGAATCTTGTCTCACACACCTTGAGAATCCCACATATAAAACCTTCTTTTTTTTTTTTTTAGTTTTTGGTTTTTTTTTTTTTGAGACAGGGTTTCTCTGTATAGCCCTGGCTGTCCTGGCACTCACTCTGTAGACCAGGCTGGCCTCGAACTCAGAAATCCACCTGCCTCTGCCTCCCAAGTGCTGGGATTAAAGGCGTGCGCCGCCGCTACCACCACCACCCAGATATAAAACTTTCTTCTGTCACCCATTCAGTAAACACCCCTACTCTTGTCTGGGAATCCAGACAAAGTACTATGGGCTGGAGAGATGGCCCAGAAATTAAATACACTTGCTGATATTCCAAAGGACCGAACTTTAGTTCCCAGCATCCACACTGGGCAGCTTACAACTACCTGTAACTCTATCTCCAGAAAATCTAATGTCCTTTTCTGCCCTCCACAGGTATGTGCACAAACACACACACACACACACACACACACACACACACACATATATATTAATAAAATTTAAAAGTGTGATAACTTGGCTGTGTCCTCACTGGGCCATCTGCCTATGGGAAATCATGGAGCCGGCAGACAAACAGGCTTGGCTGTCATCAGCACAGTGGTGGAACAAGCATCGGGGACCAGTAAGAACAGAAGAGGCTCCTACCCTGCCAGTCAGAAAGGCTTTCTGGACAAGAATATTTCCTGTATGCATTTAATGACATGATAAAAATACCCCTAACACCTCGTTAATAAGGAAATGAAGAATGTTTTGCATGCCATGAGGCCCAGATCACACTGGCACAACTATAGCCCTTGTTCTTGGCCCATGCATAGAGGGCCAAATGCCAGGAACTCTACCAGAATATTAATAAGACTTCTCAATATATGCTAATAATATTTTTATCTATTCAAATGTCTTCACTCTTGCTACATTAGTAATCTAATCATTACAGTAGTGGGATATGTACAAGTCCCATATTAAATGAAACGAAATGTTCAGGGCACAAATGCAAAGGAGCAAACAGCACAGGGCATATAATAGAATTCTGTCTACCATAATCTCTAAGAGCAGATGTCAATTAACCAAGTGGGCATATGAGTCTAAAGTTTAGAACAAATATCTGGATGGGAACATGCATATTATGATGTCATCAACACATAGGTGGTTCTTAAAGCCGTGAGACTGGATGAGGCCTCCAAAAGAAAAATGCTCATATGTATCAGTTCTGAGCCCTGAGCCCTGGAGAATACCGATGCATACAGTTTGAATAGATGAAGTGAAAACAATTGGCTGTGATCAATACTGACTAGAGCCAGGTATAGCACTGCACATCTTTAATCCCAGAACCCAGGAGGCAAAGACAGGGAGATCTTAGAGAGTTTGAGGTGACCCTGATCGACATAGCAAGTTTCAGGTCATCCAGAACTATGTAGTAAGACCCTATTTGAATCTTGCTTTAAGTTCAAAAATTATAGAAGGCTAGGAAGTGTGATACCATACCCACAGACAGTAAGATACTTCTGCCAAGTCATAGAGAGGATGATGAAGACAGCCCTGACAAACGCTGTTAGGACCATGATTGGAATAATAGCTTGTCGAGATTGTGTTTAAGAAAGAAAAAAATAAGAAGAAATATTGGAGTTGTCAAATATACTCAGGTGTTTCAAGTCACTTGGTTACAGAGAGGGACCAGGAAATCAGTGCACTAGTTAAAGGGGGAAGTTGGGTCAAAAGACTATTTTTTAATAGAAGAAATAACATCATATTTTTATGCTAACAGAAATTGTCAAGTAAGAGGGAACATCTTTAACTATGTGTTGGTGACAGGGTTGGGTGGAAGTGGAACATGATACTGAATAGGAAGAATGACTAGGAATAGACTACAGAATACAGGTGGAAGAGTGGTACAGGTAAGGTATGGATAGAAAAGTGATACCAGACAGCCTATAGGCAAAGATGCGGGCAGGCGTACATGGGATGGGAAAGCCTCTGAAAACTGTCCCCTTAAAGTCTCCATTTCAGAGACAACTAGAAGTGTCCCCTGTATTCTTCCATGCTCCCTAGAGGATATCAGTATGCATTTCCTTGCAGGTGTTGCCCAACGTATGTTACTGTACTGTCTACACCACTGCAGGGAGGATTTTAGAACTTCTGTGCTAATTTTATTACCTACCACAAGAAAACCTTTCCAGTACACCTAGCCAAGATTTTTCAGAGGGAATCCAAGTGTAAGATGTAAGTGAATTAAAAGAAAAAAATAACTAAATTGCAGGGGATGCTGCAAACCTTGTAGATCATTTGCAACTGACCTTTAAGACAAACTGATTAAGGCACTGATTCTGCTAGAGGCCCTCTAAAAGCAGACATGTCTAAGATAATACACTTAGCTGGCTTTACTTCTGAAATTCTCTTGTCAGTTAGGCCCAGGTATCTGAGGACTGGAAGAAGTGTCCTCTCCTGTTTTCAGTGAGAGCAAGTCCTCTATCTCTAACTATAAATCAGTATAACTGCTTACACCACTGTAGGAAGGATTTTAGAACTTCTGCACTTATTTTATTATCTACCATCAGGGAAGGGGGAACTGGGAAAGAGGAACGCTTTTGGAATGAAACAAAGAATGTAGAAAATAAAAATATATATTTAAAAAAGCCACAACAAAGGAAAGAAAGCCTCTCCAGTACACCTAGCTAAGTGCTGCTTTATATTTAGAGATAGAGAACTTGATATCACTGAAAACAGAGATGGCTCCTTTCGTCCTGAAGAGCCTCTGAATAAATTGTAGACAGCAGCTCTATGTTGTTTGAAGTCACTCCATTTGTGACAATTCATTAAAGCAGCAATGAAAAACTACTGGAGAAATAATGGCAGCTTTGAGCATAAGACTGGAAAAGGCTCTCTGGGAAAGCCCTTAGCTTCAATCTAGGCTCTGGATTCCTAGAACACAGGAGTGAACGTGATCTGAATCCATAAACTACTCTCTATATTGTTTCTATGTTTCTATGACTCTTAGCATTTATTTTCTGTATTAACATTAATTATACTCTACAGAGCACAAGGTCATAGCCATTCAACAGTCAAGAGTAATAGTACTCTGCAACTGCGAAATGTGCTGGAGTTCCTGTAAGGTTTTCACATATGACACAAACATCAACGTAAATGGAAAACAAGACAGCAGGAATCATAAGAGGTGTCATGGGTTGGAAAAAGGAGGACCCTAGAAGAGACTGTAAATGTGACAAGCTGAAAGAGAAAGAGAGGCAAAGACTCCCCAGGGAAGGAAGTGAACTGTCATCCCTAGGCAAGAAAAAAAAAATTGTGTAGGCTTACACTGAAAGCAAGCCAGGAAAGCCGCACAGTGCAGAGGGAAGTCACAAATCATTATGTGGCCCATGGAAGCAGAAGAGGTCGTTCTCAAAGATCTCACCTAGCACTCTGACCTCCACTCGAATCCCAGGCATTGCGTGCAAGCAGCAGCAGTGGAAAATTGAAAAAGTACTTGTCTCAAGGCTCTTTGGTTCCCGTGTCAGGCAGCTGCCTAGACCCCAAGGGGGGGGGGGCTGCAGAACATACTTAGGCTTTGGAAAAGCTGAAGCCAACTTCCTCAGCACACTGCCTGCCAGGCAGTCCTGACAGAACCTAGACTGATGGATCAACTCACCGAGCTCAAAGGCTAGCTAAAGGGGAGAAATAGTGCTTACCTAGGATAATAGGCAAGGTGATGGGGCTGCATAATTCTCAAGGCAGCTGATAATTCTGCAAATCCAGGTGCTCAAGTGCAGTCCTTCATGCCTTGTCATTTTGTACTCTGTATATGTACCGCCAGCTAATCTAATGTGCTACTCCAGCTCCATTGTTTTATCCTTTCTGAGACAATTCCAGGAAGAGTGACTACTCTGCAAAGTTGATGGGTCATCGAGTGTTTTTAAAGGAAACTCCATATTTAACAATAATAAATCACACATTTCAAACAGAATACAGGATTTGTACATTTTACCATAGCAAAATTGTCTATGGTTGAGGAGGTATGGTTACCATGATTCCAATCCCATACAATGCATCAGAGCATCACAGTATATATGTGCAATCTTTACCCTGTCCCAACATTCTCTCAAACCCATGCCTCGTTTTTATGTTCTTATATCATTAGCTAAAAAGAAATAAATGCAATTTAAAATATTAGGACTGAGGATGTAGCTCAGTGGCAGAGTTATTGTTGAACATCCTCAAAGCTTTGAATTTGATCCCTAGCCAGTCAGTGCAGAATAAAATAAAAGAAAATACTAAAATATTCAGCTAGAAATTTGACAAGGCATATAAAGTAAAAATATCCTAAAATCAAATATTTGGTTATTTCAAAATTCACATATATATGTAGACATATGAATATATATAAACACAACTGCATAGATCCTAAATTAAAAATTACATAGTATGATTAAAAGACACTCCAAATACTTTTTTAGCATAGGAAGAAAATTAGAATGGAAACTACATAGCTATTCAAAAACCATAAAGATTTATATCAAACAATGAGGCAGCAAGGGTTGAAATTGAAAAGAAAACCTAGGGCTGGTAAGATGGCTCAGAGTGTAAAGGCACTTGCCACTAAGCCTGGCCACTCACTCAAGTTTGCTATCCAAGACTCACTTAGTGAAAAGAGAGAATGTAACTCCCACAAGTTGTCCTCTGACCTCCATACATGCACTGTGACATGTGCATGCCCTTCCCCCATAGATGAATGGATGAATGAACAAATGAATGTAATTTAAAGGAGCACCATGCACCTTCCTGGATTGTACCATATTACAGCCCCAAAAAATTTATAAGCGATCCTATTTCTCTATGCCCTTATCAGCATTTGGTGCTGTCATTTTTTTCTTTTGCTATCTGACAACTATGTAGTGATGTGTCACTATGGTCTTACTTCCATGAAAATGTTCAGTACCATTTCCTGTGCTTATCTGTCGTCTGAATCTCCTCATTCATGGGCTACCTCTTCATATCTTTAAGTTCTTGAGAATTGCTTTTTCTGAACGCTCTTAGGAGGGTCTTAGGAGGGTGCCAACTGTTGCCGGAATTTCCAACCCCAATAAGCCTATATAAAAAACACACAGCTGGGCAGTGGTGGCACACTCCTTTAATCCCAGCACTCAGGAAGCAGAGGCAGGTGGATTTCTGAGTTTGAGGCCAGCCTGGTCTACAGAGTGAGTTCCAGGACAGTCAGGGCTACACAGAGACACCCTGTCTCAAAAAAAAAAAAAACAACAACAACAACAAAACCACCTATACATATACATACATACATACACACACACACACACACATACACACACTGAGAGATGGCTCAGTGGTTAAGAGCACTGACTGCTCTTCTAGAGGTCCTGAGTTCAAATCCCAGCACTCACATGATGGCTCACAACCATCTGTAATGGGATCTGATTCCCTCTTCTGGTGTATTTGAAGACAGCAACAGTGTACTAACATATAAAATAAATAAATTTTTTATAAGATTTATTTATTTAATGTAAATCTTATAAATAAGATTTTTTTATAAATCAAATAAATGTTAAACATACACACACACAATCCAGTTATTATAATTATAAGCTATGAACCTAGATTGCACAGATCTAACACTATAGTAACTCATTCCCCAGCTATAAGACCCCTTGCTACTTGTGATTTCTCCTGGCCACATAGTTCTGGTCTATCATGGCTTCCTCCTCCTCCTCCTCCTCCTCCTTCTCCTCCTCCTCTTCAGTGCTCCCTCCTTCCCTTCTCCTCCTCTTCTGCCTCTCTACCTACCCCAACTCTCAAATTCTCCAGTCTTACCTTTCCCCTCCACTGTCTAATCACAGGCTCTAGTATGTATTGACCAGTTAAAATGGGGAGAAGGTTCACATAAGATCACCTGAGTACCAGATCCACTGCTCCTGGAGGCAGCCCCTCCTAAGAAAGCATCATTAACATCAGAAGACAAACAGCATCAGGACAACCCACAACAGTGTTATTTAGATTTGAAGAAGTCCAAGGCATCAGTTTTTCCTTTTAAATGAATATTGAGACAGAAAATGTATTGGTCGGGTATTGAATCTGGGTGAACAGCTTGGAAGGACGCTATGTTAACCACTATACCTTCAATGTCTTAGTTCAGCTTTTTTTTTTTATAAGTCATGTTTGTGACATCACCTCTAGCAATTCTGTAAGTCCCTACATTCATAAGACTTTATCTTGTGTTTGTATTATAAAATCTTTAGTTTTATGTTTTACGCTAGAGTTCGCGATCCATTTTGAGTTAATTTTTTTGTATAGGATGCAATTTATAATATATAATTAAGGGGAGTGTTCTCTCTCTCTCTCTCTCTCTCTGTGTGTGTGTGTGTGTGTGTGTGTCTTTCATCAGCAAATCCAAGGGAACCAGGGTAGTGGCTGGTAGTGTGGTCTGCCCAGAGTTTAAAGCTGGGGTAGTAGAAACTACATGCTACATTTCATTATCAGATAATGATTTCCCTGCAGTTTTCTTGATAGTTATCTACTATATCAGACATTAATGTAGCACCACTTACTTTTCCTTTAATGCTTACAATATATGCCTATGTCTGTGTATATGTACGTATATAGACATTGTGTGGTTTGAATGAAAATGGCCCCATAGGCTCTGAGAGTAGCACTATTAGGTGTGGCCTTGTTGGAGTAGGCGTGGCTTTATTGGAAGATGTGAGTCACTATGGGTAGGCTTTAAGGTCTCAGATGCTCAAGCCAAACCATGTGCCTCTCTCTCTCTTACCGTTGCTTGGCAATCTAGATGTAGAACTCTCAGCTCCTTCTCCATCACCATGCCGACCTTCACAGCACCCTGCTTCCCACCATGATGATATTGGACTAAACCTCTAAATCTGTAAGCTAGCCCCGATTAATTTTTTTCCTTTTTAAGAGTTACCATGGGGGCTGGAGAGATGGCTCATATAAATATTTTAAAAAAAGTTACCATGGTTATGGTGTCTCTTCATGGCAATAAAATCCTAACTAAAACAGACACACACACACATACACACACACACACACACACACACATCCCCTAAGACAGATACATATTTATATATGAATATATATTCATCTTTAAACTTTTAACATAGGTGGATTTCTGGTAGACAGTTTTGTCATGCTTTTTTATTAAAAAAATTGTAATTTATTTATTTAATAGACACTAAAATTGTATACATTTTTAGATTTATTTATTTTATGTATGAATACACTGTAGCTGTCTTCAGACACACCAGAAGAGAGCATCAGACCCCATTACGAATGATTGTGAGCCACCATGTGGTTGCTGGGATTTGAACTCAGGACCTCCAGAAGAGCACACAGTGCTCTTAAGTGCTGAGCCATCTCTCCAGCCTAAAATTGTATATATTTATCATGTATAACAATGTTTAAAATATCTTTATGTTGTGAAATGGCTCATATGGGCTAATTAACATATATTACTTGGGAAGACAGGGAGATGGCACAGTATTTAAGAGCACTTGCTGCCCTTGCAGAGAACTGGGGTTCATTTGCCAGCATCCACATTCAAAGCCACCTGTAACTCCAGTTCTAGGGGATTTAACCTGTCTTCTGACCACTAGGGGCACCAGACATAAAGATGGTGCATATACATAGAAGCAGGCAAAACATTTATACACATATAATAAAAGAAATTTAAATGTTTGAATAAAATAAAAATACATTACTTCATGTATTAGCCAAATTTATTGTTTAAACACCTAAAGTCTACTCCCTTGGCGAGTTTTATGAGTATATTATCACTAACTAAATCACCATGTTGTATAATAGATCTCCTAACTGGAATGTTACAACTTTTGGCCTACATTTTTCCACCCTTTCTTTACAGTTCCTCTTAACTAGAATTATACTCTTTACTTCTCTGACTTCACATTTTTATTCTTTACATCTTATTTTTATTTTTTATTTTCAATAATGTGTCACATGAGTGCAGGAGCCCACAGAGGCCAGAGGAGAGTACTAGATCCCCTGCATCCGGGGTTACAGGCAGCTGTGGGTTGCCTGATGTAGGTGTTGAGAATTGAAGGCTTGCTACTTCTATATCGGTTATAAATGTTCTTACTTTTATCAATATGAAATTAAATTGAACTTATTTCAGTATGCAGGTGCTTTGACTCTTTGGTTCTATTTAATCCCTTGGTTATTTTCGTAACTATGAGTTCTCATTCTGTTCTAACAGCTACTGACCAAGAGATGGGCAGTTTCTTTCTCTTGCTATGTAGATACTACATGAGAAGCCTAAAAGGACTGGGCCTTGACCAGTCATGGACTAGAACCTCAAAAGGAATCTCCAGATCAATCTCGCTTCCTATTCTTTCTCTGTCTGTATATTCCCCAAAGTGGCATCGAACCATACCTCACTAAACATTTTTGTTCCTTTCTTAAATTTGTGTGTGTGTGTTTGAGAGAGAGAGAGAGAGAGAGAGAGACAGAGACAGAGAGAGACAGAGAGACAGAGACACAGAGAGACAGAGAGACAGAGAGACAGAGAGACAGAGACAGACAGAGAGAGAGAGACAGAGAGAGAGACAGAGAGACAGAGACACAGAGACACAGAGACACACACACACACACACACACACAGAGAGAGAGAGAGAGAGAGAGAGAGCAGGCTCTCACACTCCTGTGTGCATGCCATGTATGTGCAGCTGCTCTCAGAGGCTGGAGTTATAGGCTTCCCAGTGTGGCTTCTAGGAACTGGACTTGGGCACCCTAGAAAAGCACAAAGTGCTTTGAACTACTGAGTCATCTCCCTAGCCCATCTTTTCTCTTTATAATTCTCTCATGTATTTTGTCTTAGTGTTATAAAGCTGTCTAACAAACTAATATATTTCCCTATCATTGTTTTTAATCATTTGGAGATTTTCCTGGTTCTTGATTCAACAAATGATTTTTCTAATGAAGCCTTGACATTTTGTATATGTTTGAACCATGTTTATGCCTGGGGATTTAGCTTCTTTCCTGTGTTGGCTGTGTCACAGAAAAGGAGAGAATAAATGCAGTGTACTGCTAGTTTGTGACAGTCCAGGTTCCCCTCTTGACTCCCTTCCACATCTGGGGAAGGCCTACTGAGTAGGAATGAAGGTTGCAGGCCACACAGAGGATCCATCAACACTTGCCTGGCTTGTACAACAGCCTCCCACTCTCCTTTCTATAGATTCTAAAGCCACCACAAGGGAAGCTGCTGCTTTCCTTCTTGGCAGTATTCAAAGGCCTGACTCTTTGCCAGGCCTCTTCGGATACTGCTTGGCAGGAGGACTGGAATGCCTTGTTATAACCTTGTGTGGGTAGAAGTCTAGGCTCCCTGCTAGAGTGCTTCTGTGGTGTTTGGCTAGAGTAGAATGCTATTGAAAACTATGCCTTTCAAGGCAACCCTTTTCTGACCTTTTGGCTAAAGAGAACACACTTTCCCTGGACCTTTCTCCCTTTGTCTACAATCATTAGCCATTCCAAATAGATGCCTTCTTACCTCGAACTCTAGAGTAGATAACACGAAGAGAAACCCCAAGGAAATCTACATTATAACATTTCTTAGGCTCTAAGATCGCTAAATCAGCTACTTTCTCTCCATTTATCACAATGGAGAGAGATTCTTATTTTTGTCTTATTAGTGTCAAAAGTTTTTAGTTGTCATTTGTGGGAGGAATAATAAAAGGTGTATATGGCCCACCTTCTCAAAAGCAAAAGTGTGCACATATGTACACAGACACACAGACACACAGATATACACAGACACACAGGCACACAGACACACACACACACACTTACACACGGCCCATGAAGACCAGAATATGATGTTGGATCTTATGAAGTTAACATTACAGGCAGTTGTAAGCCGCCTGTTGTGGATACTAAAAACCAAACTCAGGTCCTCTACAGCACATGCTCTTAACCATTGAGCCAATTCTCTTGCTCTCTGGACTTCTTTTTAAAATAATTAATTAAAACAATATAGATTGGCATAATTTGAGAGTGTCCACCCAAAGTTCATGTGTTGGAACCTAATGATCCCATATGGCAGTGCTGAGGATTGCAGCCTATGTGAAAGGTATTTGGGTTTTGGAACCAAAGACCTCATGAATGGGTAGTATCTTTCCTACATAAGGCCTCAGTCTTGTGGTTATTATAAGACTGGGTTATATAAGACAAGCCCACCCCTTGCATTCTCTCTCTTCTCTGTGCATTTGATTCCCCTTCTTACCTCCATAAGTTGAAACAATATAGGGCCTCACCTGAATCCCAGAAGACTCCAGTACTGGTACTGGTGAGGCCCTATACTGTTTGATCTGTGAAATACAGTAGACCTCTACTCTTTACAAATCAGGTGCTCCGTTACAACCTAAGATCGACATGGACCAAAGTAAAAAGGAAATTATCTCTAAGAAAAGTGAAGCGCAGTGGCAGAATGCTTGCCTAGTATGCATGAGGAGCTAGATTCCATCCCCAACACTGCAAGAAAAGAAAAAGATTATTGTGCTATCCAGAACCTGCAAAAACAGCCCAGGATTAGAAACATGAAACATACATTCCCGCCAGTCATGCCCTTTCCACCAAGATGTTCTGATATACTCTAATCTTTGAGGATTCCTCCTCTAAGTCATTAATAAAATTGTCAAGAGCAAAGATTTGTAACAGGACTTGAGGTTACCCCTTGGGAGCTTGTCATCACTAACCAGATGACAAGTCTGTGTGGGCAGACTTGAGCAACCAGCTACTAACTCCACCCCTAATTATCCTCACAGCCAGTCCCTGTTGTACTGTTTTGCACACATAAAAGGATGAACGTCCTCAGGTAGTGTTCAGCAAATGTCACTCTAGCAAACCTATGACAGATAATGAAACTAGTCTGACAACATTTCTTCCCAGGGAGTCACAGTGGACATAAGCCATTTTATTAGACTATCTCCTGGAACTGTCAAGCATATTGATCTATTCATTAACACTTCAACTCTCCTTTCCATTTGAAAATCTATAATCCAACCTGCATGCCTTTGGCCTTTTAGCTTCTCCTAATCTCCAAACTAATGAAATAAAATTGTGTCCAATAGGAGTTTAGCTGTCTTATTGGCCACTCAATGTTTTGAACAATGTAATTTGGACAGACTATAGACTTACACCTCCTTTAAGCAATGGGACACTTTTTTGATAAGTGGTTTACCCATCTTGGACTTTCCTTCCTATTATTGTCTGACCTAGACTCTCACTAGTCAGCGTGTGGTTAATAACTACCAGCAGCAGCAGAGCAGCAGCAATAGTGTCCCTGGGAACTTATTAAAGATGCAAATTCTTCAGACCCACCAAATCCCAACATATGGCACATACATGTTAAGTTGATATGAACACTGAGCCATGCTTTTAGGATAAGATTTTCTTCTTATCAGAAAATATATGAAGAAAATGGAATCAGAGGGAGGGGGTTCTGCACTTTTATCCACCATAATTATGCTATAGTCAATCTCTTTCAAGACATCTTTTATTTTTTTATTTTATTTTTGTTTTGTTTTGTTTTTTTTTTGAGACAGGGTTCCTGGCTGTCCTGGAACTCACTCTGTAGACCAGGCTGGCCTCGAACTCAGAAATCTGCCTGCCTCTGCCTCCCAAGTGCTGGGATTAAAGGTGTGCACCACCACTGCCCGGCTCAAGACATCTTTTAATTTATTGAAATTAAAATGTAATCACAGCTGGGCAGGGGTGGTGCATGCATTTAATTCCAGCACTCAGGATGCAGAGGTAGTCAGATCTCTCTGTGAGTTCAAGGCCAATCTGGTCTACAGAGTGAGTTCCAGGAGAACCAGGGTTGTTACACATAGAAACCCTGTCTCGAAAAACCAAAAAGAGGGGGGGGAAAGGAAGCACATTATTTTCCCTTCCCCACTCTGACACAAGTTCACACTGCTTACAAAGGCATTCGGAATTTGTCTCTTGTCTTTGAGGATCCTTTCCAAATTTAAGCTGCTGCGAGGGTAAGTTGTTCTACTAGGTCAAGAATCAATGTTAGGGGCTGGAGAGATGGCTCAACAGTTAAGAGCACTGACTGCTCTTCTGAAGGTCCTGAGTTCAAATCCCACCAACCACATGGTGGCTCACAACCATCTGTAAAGAGATCTGACGCCCTCTTCTGGTGCATCTGAAGACATTGACAGTATACTCATATACATAAACTAAACCAATAAATCTTTTTTATATTCTTTTGTTGGTTTTTGATTTTTTATTGGATATTTTATTTATTTACATTTCAAATGCTATCCCCTTTCCTGATTCCCCACACACACAGAGAACCCCCTACTCCACCCCCTCCTCCTACTTCTATGAGGGTATGCCCCCACACCCACACCCACCCACTCTTGACTCCCCACCCTCAAATTCCCCTACACTGGCACATCGAGCCTTCACCGGACCAAGGGCCTCTTCTCCTATAGATGCCCGACAAGGACATCCTCTGCTACATATAAGGCTGGAGCCATGGGTCCCTCCATGTGT
The DNA here is from genome assembly GCF_947179515.1 of Apodemus sylvaticus. NCBI lineage: Eukaryota > Metazoa > Chordata > Mammalia > Rodentia > Muridae > Apodemus > Apodemus sylvaticus. The sequence goes on from NC_067495.1 coordinate 116,358,194, forward strand.
ACTCCTTGGTTGGTGGTTTAGACCCTGGGAGCTCTGGCTGGTTGATATTGTTGTTCTTCCTATGGGGTTGCAAACCCCTTCAGCTCCTTCAATCCTTTCTCTAACTCCTCCATTGGGGACCCTGTGATTAGTTCAATGGTTGACTCTGACATCCACTTCTGTATATATCAGGCTCTGGCAGAGCCTCTCAGGAGACAGCTATATCAAGCTCCTGTCAGCATGTACTTCCTGGCATCTGCAATAGAGTCTGGGTTTGGTAACTGTATATGGGATGCCTGACTGGTGTGAGGTGGAATCTCAGGGTCATTTCTTTAGTTGCTTCTCGAGCATTCAAGTTTCCTCAATTGAGAATTCTTTGTTTAGCTCTGTACCCCATTTTTAATAGGGTTATTTAATTGTCTGGAGTCTGATTTCTTTTTTTTTAATTTTTAATTTTTAAATTTTGTTTTGTTTTGTTTTTCAAGACAGGCTGTTTGTCTGGCTGTCCTGGAACTCACTCTGAAGACCAGACTGGACTCAAACTCAGAAATCTGCCTGCCTCTGCCTCACAAGTGCTGGGATTAAAGGCATGTGCCACCACCGCCCAACTGGAGTCTAATTTCTTGAGTTCTTTGTATATATTGGATATTATCCCTCTGTCAGATGCAGGGTTGGTAAAGATCTTTTCCCAATCTGTTGGTTGCTGTTTTGTCCTATTGATGGTATCCTTTGCCTTACAGAAGGTTTGTAATTTTGTGAGGTTCCATTTGTCAATTCTTGATCTTAGAGCATAAGCCATTGGTGTTCTATTCAGGAAAATTTCCCCTGTGCTCATGTGCTCGAGGCTCTTCCCCACTTTCTCTTTCTATTAGTTTCAGTGTGTCTGGTTTTATGTGGAGGTCCTTGATTCACTTGAACTTGAGCAATCATTAAAAAGTCAAGAGAGGGGGCTGGAGAGATGGCTAAATGGTTGAAAGCACTGACTGCTCTTCCAGAGGTCCCGAGTTCAAATCCTAGCAACCAAATGGTGGCTCACAACCATCTGTAATGAAATCCAATGCCCTCTTCTGGTGTGTCTGAGGACAGCTATAGTGTACCCATACATACTAAACAAACAAACAAACAAATAAATAAATAAATCTTTTTAAAAAATAAAAAGTCAAGAGAGAAGACCTGAGGTTTGAGATACAAATAGTAACCCAGTGTGATGGCAAATTTTATGTCAACTTTTCACAAACCAGAGTAATTTGGGAGGCAAGAAAATCAATTGAACAAAATGCCCCTACCAGACTGGCCTATAGGCAAGTCTGCAGTGAATCTTCTTAATTAGTGATTGATGTGAAAGGGTCCAGCCCATTGTGGGTAGTTCCGTCCCTGGGCCCATGGCCTTGGGTTCTATAAGAAAGCAGGCTGAGCAAACCAAGTTGAGCAAGCAGCACCCCTCCATGACCTCTGCATCAGCTCCTGCCTCCAGGTTCCTGCCCTTTTTGACTTCCTGCCCTGACTCCTTCAGTAATGGAGTATGACTTGAGAGTTGTAAGCTAAAATAAGTCCTTTCCTCCCCATGTTGTTTATGGTTGTGTTGTTATATTACAGCAATCAAAACCCTATCTAAAATACCCAAGACTGAAATAGAATAAAAATTCCTGAAATGACAACTATATAGAAGGGAGATTTATAAAAATGTCAGCACATTCAAAACTAATCTAATCAAATGATTGGACGACATAAATAATACAATGGTAAAGGCATGTTATTACCTACAAAAAAGATAATTTAAAATGCTGAGAAAAGAAACTCCCCCCAAAAGTGGGACATGAGAAGCTGGAACTGTAGCTTATCAATAGTATATATGTAGCATTTGTGTGACCATAGATTCCATTGCTATCACCAAAACAAAATTGAATGTAATATGAGCAAGTAATTGGTAGAGCATAAGAAAAGAGAAACCAATTGAACTTGAAGAGAGTAGTATTCCCCTACAAGTGGCCCAGGTATGTGAAGATATAGGATTACATCTTCTCCAGTGGTCAGATGACACAGTCTGATTGTGAATGAAACAAAATGTACACAATGCTGATTTCAATGTTATGCTTGCTGGCTTTCAATGTGAACCTATAAATAAAGTGTGAAATATGAATACAGTTATAGTGTGGACTGTAAATATAAAAGTGATAGAAGCTTTAGCAGCATATAAATGAACCAAATAACTGACAGTAGTTGGGAGTTATTTCTAGACTTGAAGCATAGAGACTTACAAACATATATATTAGTAGTATGTTCCCCATGCTCCAGTGGAAGGCCACACAGGCGTGAATATGTGGGTAGTAGACTTGATGGGGGAAAGAGAGGATACAAAGTTGAGTGGGCAGGGAAGAGGTGTGGATGGGGAAGTGTTGGATGAATGGATAATATAGTAAAAACTCATTGTACAAAATTCTCAGCCAACTAATTTTAAAAGTATAATTGAAAATGTAAGTGTATTATAAAATAGAGTAAAGGTAAACAATGAACTTTTCAAAAAAGAAGGGGAGATATAAATCCCTTATCTGGCATAAAGAGGAGTCTGTACTGCTGGTAGGTAATGAATCAATATTTTGAAATAAAAGTGCCTTGCTAAAAATTATGGAACTAGCGGGGGTGGGGAGGGGTGGCGCACGCCTGTAATCCCAGCACTCTGGGAGGCAGAGGCAGGAGAATTTCTGAGTTCGAGGCCAGCCTGGTCTACAGAGTGAGTTCCAGGACAGCCAGGGCTACACGGAGAAACCCTGTCTCAAAAAACCAAATAAATAAACAAACAAATAAATAAATAAATAAATAAATAAATAAATAAATAAATAAGTATTATGGAGCTACCCCCTCTGGCAATGGGCAGAGACACCTTGGAGGTGGTGGTGTTCTTAGCAATCAGGGGCAGAGAAGTTGACAGTCCTTTGTTCATCCTAGCTTGATGCATAGCTTAGTGGCCAAAGCTGTCTTATGCCTAGGACTCATAAAAATCAAATCAAATCAAATGCAGGCAGCGCAGCAGGGGAAAAGGAAGACAGTGACCTGCAGACCAGCCACCATGCCACCCACAGACATGCCGTCCTGCGCATGGCACAGATAGGCCAGAGACACCTGTTTGCTGCCAAGCCTATGCCGTGCCGCACAGCCAGCCTGCATCAGGAGCCACCACAATGTGTGAGTATTGCGATGTCAGATGGAAGAGAAAGAGAAGCGGTACAGCTTGAGCAGTATGACGAGAGATGGACCTGGAGACTCACAGGTAGAAAGAGCGGGCTGTTGTGGGTGAATGTGGGGCCGTGGTGAGGTCCCTGCCTGAGTCTCTGGCCCATCTGCTGCCATTTAGAGCCATGTCTGAGCCTGCGACTATGCAGTGGCAGGGGTTGATGTGGATGTTGTGGCTCCTATTACCACTAGAGAACATGGGGATGGCACTGCTTAGAACAGCCATTGGAGACCATATGGCTGTCCAGGAGCTCTGCATAACTGGCCCTGACCCTCACTCGGGGCATTGCTCTAGATAGCTTACCCCATCTCTCCCCAGCAGCAGTACCAGAGAGAACAGGCCCCGGGCCTTGCTCAGGAAGCACAGTAGAGCTGGCTCCGGTGATGCTGGCAGAGGTAAACAGGCCCCAAGGGTGTGAGCATGGGAGAGCAAGCCCTGCTACTCATCTGCTGAGAGGTGGCAGGGTTACAGGGTGATGCTTCCCCCCCTGCCCCTCACCACCTGCCATAGTTGGGAGAGTTGCCCCCCACCCCTGATCATGAGAGCAGGAGAGCCAGTCCTACATCTTCCCTGAGCAGTACAGTTGGGCTGGCTGTGGTGGAAGGGATGCAGGTGAGACAGCCCCAAAGGACGGAGCAGGAGAGCTGATCCCACGATTCATCTGTCTTGAGTTGGTGTGGTGCCCTCCCCCTCCCTAACACCACCTGCAATAGCCCAGAGAGCTGGCCCTGGAGTCATGACAGCAAGACTCTCCCATCACTGGCTGTGGCACTCAGGAGAGCAGGACCTGCACCCTGCCTGGGCGACACAGTGGAGCTACCCCTGATGGCAAAGGCACAGGTGAGCCAGCCACGGAGGTATGAGAGTAGGGAGAACTGAGCCAGCCCCTCACAGGCTGCAGCACTTGGGAGAGTAAGCCCTGAGCCTTGACAGAGCAGCACAGAGGCCTGGGTATGGATAAACTGGCCCCTGGGAGTATGAGAGCAGGAGAACTGATCCTGCCTCCTACCACTGATGGCCCAGCCAGAGCAGTGGAGCTCTCTAGAGCTTGCCCTGGAGGTGCAGATAAGGGAGAGCCCACAGCCTAACCAGGTCAGCTACCACCCAGGCTCAGAGCCAGAGCTCACCCCCAAATCTCTATCATCTGCAAATGGTTGAGATGCATGAAAGGGCCAATCCTGCTGTTCCAAACTGCAGGATCTCCATGGCACAGGCCAACAACAGGATAACTTGGAGGAATCCCAATGAGGATTGCCATTGTTAGGGTTTTACTGATGAACATAGACACTATAAGGAAGGCAACTCTTATAAAGGACATTTAATTGGGCCTGGCTTACAGACAGATTCTGAGGTTCAGTCCATTATCATCAAGGCAGAATCGTAGCAGCATCTAGGCAGACCTGCAGTTGGAGGGGTGGAGAATTTTAAATCTTCACCCAGAGGAAGCCAGGAGCAGACTGGCTCCCATATGGCTTGGAGTAGGGTCTCAAAGTCCATCCCCACAGTGACATACTTCCTCCAACAAGGCCATACCTCCTAATAGTACCACTCCCTGGTCCAAGTATATTCAAACCACTACAAGAATCTAAAATTGATGGTGTCACAGAAGCCAAAGATCTCAAACCAGACCAAGGACTCATTGCAATGAACATTTACAAGTGAAGATGTATGGACAGAGGGGTAGACTGTGGGACACACTGGGACACAGCACAGCTTTCACAACGAGATGTTTTCTATGCTTTGTTGTTGTGTGTGTGTGTGTGTGTGTGTGTGTGTGTTTGTGTGTGTGATTTATTTTAGGAGGGAGGTTGCAAGGGCAAAGGTGGGTAAGCAGGACTGGGGTATATGATATGAAACAAAGAATCAATAGAATCAATAAAAAGTTTAAAAATGAAGCAAATCTTAATTGGAAAAATTATGGAAACAGCCAACCAAATGTGATCAGCAAGAATGAAAACAGGTCAGGCTGGAGAGATGGCTCAGCTGTTAAGAGTACTGACTACTCTTCCAGAGGTCCTAAGTTCAAATCCCAGCAACCACATGGTGGCTCACAACCATCTGTAATGAGATCTGACGCCCTCTTCTGGTGTGTCTGAAGACAGCTACAGTGTACTTACATACAATAATAAATAAATACACATGGTAGAAGGAGAGAACTCACTCCCCCAAGTTGTCCTCTGACATCCACGCTTATGCCATGGCACATGTAGAGAGATGATATTTGAGTAGGCCAATCTGAAGTCCCTGGGGTCAGTCACAAGTTCCGTGACTGTCAGGCCTAGATGAACACGCCAAGGTTAGTTGAGAGGTGGACGGGGCCTGTTGCTGTCACAGTACTGTGTGTTTACCTCCTGTGGTATCTAGATGAGGAGTTAACACTCTTTCTTTCTTCGGCCTGGTCTTCTAAAATGGTTTTAATATGCGCAGTGTACCTTGATACATTTATAGGGTAGTGCCCTTCAAAACCTCAGGGGTAAGTCATTTATCAGTGTCTGTGCTGCATAGGTAGAATCAGAGAGATGGTGCTGTTCACATGCCCACTCAGGTAAAGAGTCATCGTTCATCCTCAAAACTGCTTATAAAATAGAGTCTCTCAGGTCAAGACACCATAGTCTGGTAAAACACTGTTTTAAAGGCATGGCACAACCTGACCTCAAGGGACAAGAGTTCTTTTTTTTTTTTAAGTTTTATTTATTTGTTTGTTTTATGCATATGAGTACACCACCACTGCTCTCTTCAGACACACCACACTTGATCTTAGCCAAAAGGCCGAGAAGTGATCTTCAGACACACCAGAATTGGGCACTGGATCCAATTACAGATGGTTGTAAGCCACCATATGGTTGCTGGGAATTGAACTCAGGACCTCTGGAAGAGCAGTCAGTGCTCATAACTGCTGAGTGATCGATCTCTCCAGCCTGGGTCAAGAGTCTGAGAGTATCACATGATCTCTCTCCTTGTGACTATTTCACCCAGTCATTCACTCTTCCTACAAACTCTTAAAATATGTCTACTTACCACCACCCCAGGCATGATTCCAAGCACAGGGATAAGAGACGAAAAATGCAAAGAACGTTCCTGCCCCCAAGGAACCACATTCTAGCAGAGGAATGTAGAAAGTAAACTTGAAGTCTCTTCCTCAAAGAGGTAAGTATAAATAATATTGTGTGCAAAGATGATCATATGACAAGATAAATAATAGCCTTGAGGGATAGAGAAATACTCTATGAAAAAAATAAGATATGAGCTAAAATATTTTTTAGAAAAGCTATAGACATATGATCTCTTTCTTATTAAGAGTCTCCATAGCTGCTATGCAAAGCAACCTAGCTCTCTCCAGCAAGCAACTCAACAAACCAAGAGATGGGGAGAGGAAGCCACAATCAGACCACAGTCTTGCTACACCCTGAGCCCAGAGCAATGATGGCCTGCTCCCTTGGAGTCATCAGAGGACCTTGTTTCTAAACAAGGTAGACCTGCTCCAAAGTGATTTGCTGGGGAAAACTCCAAAGGTACTTCCTTTCTCCAATATGCCCATAACCTGTGCATGGCAAAGGAACCCAGGCTTATTGTCTAGGGCTTCTCTAGTGCAACACAATATAGAGACAGCTGCCTACTGCTTTCCTGAGAGCAAAACTGAGACTAAACCCTATTACTGTAACTTGCTACCAAGACTCCTTTTGTTTTTGTCTTTTGTTTGGGTAGTTTTCTTTGTTGTTTTGCTGGGTCTTGTTTTGTTGAGACAGGTCTTAACAAGCTAGCCTGAAATTCAGTATGTAGGTCTGGCTAGCCTGGAAATCACAATGATTCCCCTGCCTCCACCCCTTGAGTGGGAACATTGGGGGTTTCCAGATGTAAAGCACCACACCTGTTCCTAATATTTGTCTTTTAAAATCTTAAGAAGGAATGACCTCAGGTGACATCTATATTGGGGGCTGCATTATGATGAGCTACCACTAGGTTTTCCTTCTGTTCTTCCTCTGCAAATACCAGGAAGCATTCTATGTTAAACCTGAACCAATAGCAGCTGTCCTCACTGGAAAGGTCTAAAGCCCCAAGATGAATGTTATACTTAAAGGAATCCCGGCTCCAAATGGCAAGAAACTGCATGTCATAATACTGAGTGTTGATGGCCACCTGTTTTAAAAACAAACAAGTAGATATCCTTATTTGACAGGATAGTCATTCCCACTTTGCTGAAGGTCTACTATGGATGATACTATAGATGCATAGTGATTTGAAATAATATAGTAATCTTTTTTGAATTCTTTATAGATGTGAAAAGAAAACAAGCCACTATTTCAGGCTTTAAAATACCTCCCTTTCAAAGCCCAATGTTGACTTACAAAGTCTTTATTCTACAGACGATGTTTATCTTAAAAGGAATACATATTCTTGCACATATTTCCTAAATGTAAAAAGATCTTTTATCCTATGGCAAGTCAGTTTCCCTCATGCTTTCTTACCCTTGATAGCAAAAAAAAGGAGTATACTTGTATACATTATATATAAAATGTAAATAAATGTAACCACAGAATCTGTGTGTTTTCAATTTGAAAAAGCCACTCTCATTTTAACAAATATTTGAAGCATATTTGTGGATCCTAATTATGTTTGAAAACAGATTGTCCTCTACAGGCTTGCCCAACACCTGGTGCTGCTATGCAGAGAGGTGGTTGGAATTTGAGGAAGTTGTGTCGAAGGAAGCAGGTCACAGCGGTTGGTGGTGAGCTTTGAAGGGCAGTTATCTCTGCCACTTTTATAACTGTTTCCTGTCTGGCATATGATGGGATTGTGCTGTGCTGTGCTCCCCAGCATGCTGCCCTGCCTCATCAGAGCCTAGAAGCAGTGGAGTCAAGTGGTCACTTACGGAAATTTCTGAAAACATGAGTCAAAGTAAAACCTTCCTCCTTTAAGTTGATTCTTGTGTCAGATATGAAAAACTGATGATGTAGTCAGTGTCCGGTAGCACACAGAAGCTTGGGCAACATTAAGGCAGCACAGCATGGTAGTACATGCTTGTCATCCCATGGTTTACATGACTGAACCAGGAAAACTGGAAATTCAAGACCACTATGAGTTACATCATGAAAACCCTTTCCACAAAGCAAACATACAATGGTTAAGATGCTACCCCATTGGACTCCAATCACCAAGCATCCCTAGACGACAGTGTTTACATTCCTCACCAACTCTCTCTCTCCCAACTAGCCATCACAGGCTAATTATTGAAGACAACACTTCTCTCTTACTTCAACTGTACCACGTTCATCCCCAGGTCTCTCCATTTCACTCTTTAGAGATACTAATAACATCTCCACAGAGATGGAGATTTTATCATGTCTGACCAGAGACCCCAACTTTTGTAAAACTTCTAAAGAACGTACTTCCAGTCTACCATATCCAAATCCATGCATGCCCAGCCCACCACAGGCTAACAGAAAAGCAGCCAGGCAGAACATGCAAACCAGGTTTTTCAGGAGTCTACTGCTTATCACTGTCTAATTCTGACTAAGCCTTTAACAGTTAGTTGCCTTATTGCTTCAACAAAATATCTGATAAACACAACTTAAGGAAAGAAGAGTTTGGGACTGGAGAGATGGCTCAGTGGTTAAGAGCACTGACTACTCTTCTGAAGGCCCTGAGTTCAAATCCCAGCAACCACATGGTTGCTCACAATCATTTGTAATGAGATCTGACGCCCTCTTCTGGTGTGTCTGAAGACAGCTACAGTGTACTTACATATAATAAATAAATAAATGTTTTTTTTTAAAAAAAAGGAAAGAAGAGTTTACTTTGCCTCAAAGTTTGAGGGTCTTTATAGTCTGTCATGGCAGGGAAGTTGTGCTGGTAGTAGTTTGAGATAGCTGTTCACACTGCATCTACAAGCAGAGAGTGATGAAGGCTTCTCTCTCTCTCTCTCTCTCTCTCTCTCTCTCTCTCTCTCTCTCTCTGCAGTCCTGGACAATAGCCAATAGACTGGATCTGCCTACATTTAGAATGGGTCTTCCCACCTCAGTTAGTCTAATCTAGAAAGTCCCTTGCAGGCATTCCCAGGGGCCGGTATACACTGTGATTCTGAATGCCATCAGGCTGACCATCTTAACCACCAGAGGGACTATATATTTCCAAGATGCTCGTGGCACTCTGCACAGATCCTTAAACTGTGGGCCGCAGCTTCATATGAGGTCACTTAACTGAATATGGGGCTTCTGAAAAGATGGACAGCAGTAAAAGTCTTCTATATACTCAACAACCAAAAACTTAATTTCAAATCAAATGTTCAATGAGTCCAAGGTGTTTCTGGCCACTCTCCCCTGTGTTATGCTGAAGATTTTACTGCAGACTTAATCATGAACACAAAATATGTACTGTGTGCCACCACACCATGCAGGGTCAACAGATGCTGCCTCAAACCCCTCAGCTCAGATTTGAAACAACAAAATGATATGAATCACAGTGGTTTTTACTGTATATGCAAAATTTTCTGCTCTTGTAAAAATATGTTCAATTCTAAAAAAAATGACTTTTAACATTTTCCTACAAAATCCCTCAACATGTAAATGTCAAATGAGTATATCTTTGGATTTTATTGTTTTACTATGCTTTTTAAAATTATTGTCTTGAGCCGGGCGGTGGTGGCGCACGCCTGTAATCCCAGTACTCTGGGAGGCAGAGGCAGGCGTATTTCTGAGTTCAAGGCCAGCCTGGTCTACAGAGTAAGCTCCAGGACAGCTAGGGCTACACAGAGAAACCCTGTCTCGAAAAAAAACAAAATCCAAAAAAAAAGGAAAAAATATTTTCTTGAGTTGCTACACTCTCATTAAATGGATTTGGGGTTAGCATTAGGGCAGAATTTCCAACAAATCTTGAAAGTGATCCTACATATACTTTTACCATCTTGTACTAAGTACTCATGCAAAGGGGTGTTTTCAGCATTGAGATAAAACGGAACTATTAGGGCTGTGACTCAGTTGGTAGAGTATTTGCCTAGTATGCACAAACCCCTAGGTTCAATCTCAAGCACCACAGACTGTACATGGTCCACACATCTGTGATCCCAGAACTCAGTGACAAAGGCACAGGAATTAAGAGTTCAAGGTCATATTTTACTATATCCTAGATCAGGAGTACTTAAAGATTTTCCTGTGATTTTGTTTTCCCTTTTCTATTTGATTTTTTTTGAGGGTTATTTTTTTCTGAAAGTCAAAAAATTAATAAGGTTTTCTCTCTCTCAATCTCTCTCTCTCTCTCTCTCTCTCTCTCTCTCTCTCTCTCTCTCTGTTTTTTGTTTGTTTGTTTGTTTTGTTTGTTCAAGACAGGGTGTCTCTGTGTGTAGCCCTGGCTGTCCTGGAACTCACTCTGTAGACCAGGCTGGCCTTGAACTCAGAAATTCACCTGCCTCTACCTCCCAGAGTGCTGGGATTACAGGCGTGCACCACCACCAACCACCCTGCTACATATGCAGCTGGAACCATGGGTCCCTCCTTTTCACCAGCTGTGCACAGTGACGTGGGCCTGCAAACCCAGTACTTGGTAAAGCAGAAGCAAAAGGATCATGAAGTCAAGACCAACTAGGGCTGCATAACAAGACACTGTCTCAAAAAAAGTTTTCCCAGGTATTTTGTTCAGCCCATTCCCTACTGTACCATCCATCCAGATTCTCACATGCAATGAATAATTGTACCAACCAGACCTATAGGGTTTCAACAATAAAAAGTTTCATCACTGACTAAAAACATTCTAGGTTCCTGAGGACAGCCTATGAGGCAAATACATTTGCCAGAGTCTTACCTGGCTCTCTGCATCGACCTGCTCCTAATGCATATTTAGAGACTCTTCTTTTGAGCCAATCACATTCTTGGAGACTGTCCACCCAGTTACCTTTCCTCCCGCCTCCCTGCTTTTCATGTTTCCTACCTCATCTTTCACCATTCCTTTCTAGACACCATTGCTCTCAATCCAGCTCCTATCTTCACCCTTAGCATCCAATGAGAACCTGGAAGATGAAAACAATGGGGAAATTTGGGGGGCAAGCTGCTAACCCCAGTTCTGATCCCATGTCACTCCACTTAGCAGGTAGGGAGTGAGAAGCAGAAAAAGTAGGCCCAACCCTGAGGATAACCTTAGACTGATAACTCAACATAAATTGCCAACATTTGTTGAGAGCAACCTCTAATCCCCCTGCCAAAAGACTATGTGCTCTTTTCTTCATCGATAGATACGATCAGTTGAGACAAAATCCAGATCTTCCATATGTGGTCAGTTGTGAATGACTGACTGAGTTTACTAGATATATAACAAAAAGAAGTAAATTAAAAATTAAAAGCAGCAAGTAGCAGATACAAGATATAAGAGACAGCCAAACATCAAACCCAGCATTCCAAGATCTCCAACAGAGACGCCTGGAATAGCCCGATTGAGAGAGCAAACTAAAACATAAAAACATCAAATCAGGGCCTTACGAACATCCTGCAAAAATCAACTCTGGCGGAAAGATCCAGCTGGTGTTTCTGACTGAGAGAGTCCCGAGTGGCGCAGAGTGTCTCCCAGGGTGAGGCTTCCAAGTCAGAAAACCAACAGCAACAGAAACGTAACATTATCAAATTGGATACTTAGAACCAGCTAGCAGAAGCCAGCTAGGGAAGCCCCCATGCAACAGCTATGCTGGCGTTCCGGATGGAGAGTTCTAGGCAAAGCAGACCAGTTCAGGCTGTTTTATATCTCAAAACAGTCGACAATATTGTCTGTTAGAAATCGAGGTCTGCTTCAGCTCTTCTCCAGGGCGCATGCGCTTGCTCTCTTTATAGTTTGCTGGCTTTCTCCTTTCCCATTATAGAACCAATGGGCAGCCCAACTCAGGACAGGTTTGGAGGACTCAGCATACACATACAGGCCTGGGTCTAAGCTTCAGGAAGTGGCAAACCCTTCTTTCAGAGGTAGCTTCTCAGTGAGCTCAAACAACACATGACAATTTACCAAGATAATGTACATTACACCAGTGAAAGCCACCTTTACCACAGTTAAATAGAAGAAAATTAGTGTGCCTTAAAGGAAATTTGTATGGAGGTTCCTCAAAAAAACTAAAAATAGAGCTACCTTCTTAATATAGGTAACCTACTCCGAGTCAGCTTATAATAGAAACAGATATACATTCTTGCTTATTGTGGCACTATTCACAATAGCCAAGTTATGAAATCAGCCAAGGAATCCGTTAATAGAAGAGTACTAATAGAAAAGTACTAGTCATTGCTCCGGTGGCACGGAGTTTAGGTTCCAGTCCTGAGGCCTCTGGCGGGAGCCCTCAGATCTCCGCTTCGGGATCCAGAACAGCCTGGGCTGCAATGCCACATCTCCAGGTCCTGCAAGAGGCCAGAGGGGCATCCGGGAGGCCGGCTGTGAGGATTCAGTGTGCTCTGGTGAGTCCAGCGGGCCCCTGCGGGAGCCTCCAGGTGTCTGCTTCGGGATCTGAACAGCCTGGGCCACAGCACCCTGTCTCCAGGCAGTGCAGGAGGTCAGCTGTGCACAAAAGGCCACCTTGGAAGAGGCAGCTTGCACTAGTGAGTCCAACATTGACAAGACCAACTAACACCAGTGAGAACTAGATGGCAAAAGGCAAACGCAGGAACGTCACTAACAGAAATCAAGGCAATATGGCAGCATCTGAACCCAATTCTCCTTTAACAGCTTGTCCTGGATACCCCATCACACCAGTAAAACAAGATTTGGATTTAAAATCACTGGTCATGATGCTGGTACAGGAACACATGAAGGACATACTTAAAGAAATTCAGGAGAAAATGGATCAAAAGTTAGAAGCCCTTACAAGGGAAACACAAAAATCATTGAAAGAAATTCAGGAGAATACAAAAGCCAATAAGGAGGAAACACAAAAGTCACTTAAAGAAATACAGGAGAACTTTGGTCAACAGGCTGAGGTCATGAAAGAGGAAACACAAAAATCTCTTAAAGAATTACAGGAAAGCACAAACAAGCAAGTGAAGGAGCTAAGCAAAACCATCCAGGATCTAAAATCAGAAGTAGAAACAACTAAGAAAACTCAAAGGGAGACAACTTTGGAGATAGAAAGCCTTGGGAAGAAATCAGGGGACAGAGATACAAATATCAACAACAGAATACAAGAGATAGAAGAAAGAATCTCAGATGCTGAAGATACCATAGAAATCATGGACTCAACAGTTAAAGAAAATGCAAAATGCAAAAAGCTTGTAACCCAAAATATCCAGGAAATCCAGGACACAATGAGAAGACCAAACCTAAGGATTATAGGCATAGATGAGAGTGAAGATTTACAACTTAAAGGGACAGCAAATATCTTCAATAAAATTATGGAAGAAAACTTCCCTAACCTAAAGAGAGAGATGCCCATGAATATACAGGAGCCGTGGCACACGCCTGTAATCCCAGCACTCTGGGAGGCAGAGGCAGGTGGATTTCTGAGTTCTGAGGCCAGCCTGGTCTACAGAGTGAGCTCCAGGACAGCCAGGGCTACACAGAGAAATCCTGTCTCAATAAATTTAAAAAAAAAAAAAAAACCCGCTGGGGAAATGACTCCTTTGCCTTGTAAGCATTAGCTCAGTCTTCAGGACCCATTTAAAAAAAAAAAAAGCCAGGTCCTGGTATGTAAGTCCCCCACACAAGCAGATTCCTTAGGAGTCTTCAGTCAGCCAGCCTACTCTACTTGGCAAGTTCGAGGCCAGTGAGAGACACTGTCGCACCACGCACAGGCACACGCACACAGTGGAGAGAATCTAACCGTCTAGGTTTCTTCAAAGACTAGGGAAAAGTAACTAATCAGGAGATGGCCGAGGGCTTTCACAAAAATTGAACTGGTTGTCTCCACCACAAAAGTCAGGGAAACAAATTCAGGAGCCAAAGCAAACAACCAAGTCCCTGTTATCTTTCGTCTGGTCTGCACACAGAGCACTTTAGAAGCATGTGCATCAGGAGGCGAATCCTGGAAGAGGGCAATTTACAGTGCCTCTCTTCTGCTGACAGAACTGTGACAAGGAAGGGCCCCATTCCACAGTTTAAAGACAACCCATGGTCACTCTACAGTCAATTTTTTTTGCATAAATATGTATCTGCCCTTAAGGAAACCCTACAATCCTGGGAGCTTGGGCCCCTGAGTCAAATAATCCAGGTTCAAATCTAACCCATGTTGCATTAACTGAGCAAACGTGTATTCATACAGTGTTGGGTACCAGTGGAAGACCTAAGAAATGATCCTATCCAAGTCCAGTCTGCTGGATCCATGGCTTTAACTAGGGTTACTTACAGGAGCATGGTGAAGGGTTACTTTGGGAGCTTAGGGAACTTACAGGAAATGGTACCACTGGCGGAAAAGAAAAGCCCCCTCCCCCAGCAACTGTTAACTATTTATATAGTCTAATGGAAGGGAGGGGCCTTGTACATGTCTGAGGCCTACGGAGCATCCTGAATGAACTGCCCCCAAATCCCATATATACTGCCTCATGAACTACTTGTATGCTGTCTCATGAGCCCTAGTCCCTACACACACACACACACACACACACACACATGCACACATACACATATGCACACACACACACATATGCACACATACGCATATGCACACACACACACACACACACATGCACACATACGCATATGCACACACACACAGAAGGGCAAATCTTGTAAGGGTCCTATCTGGGTAATCATGGCTGCTGTCATGGATGTCAAGGCAGCAGTGGCCTCATCATGCCCAGAAGACAACATCCCACAGCTCTACAATATGAACTACTAAGAAGATTGTGATGATCTTGGAGACTCCCTGGGCTCTAGAACAGTTTGACACCTCCATTTTAATCCATCTGTGGCCTTCTCTATAGCAACTGTTCATTAAATCTCAGACACTATTGTTGTTCCACTATCTGTTTCTCATGCTACAAAATGGAAAGGAAAACAAAGGAAAGGGGGTACCACTCCAAGTAATCATATGAGGTATATTGCCCCTCTGAGGTGGGGAAGCCAAGAATAGGCCTCTTATCCTCCACACAGCTTTAAACTGCACCCTCTCTCAAAATCCATGGTTAGCTCCGTGCTCTTTTTTTTTTTTTTTAATTTATGTAAGTACACTGTAACTGTCTTCAGACACTCCAGAAGAGGGCATCAGATCCCATTACAGATGGTTGTGAGCCATTATGTGGTTGCTGGGATTTGAACTCATGAACTCTGGAAGAGCGGTCAGTGCTATTAACCATTGAGCCATCTCTCCAGCTCCCTGTTCTTAAACTGGGTATGACAGTAGGTACCTGTAGCCCTAGCACTTGGGAAGCATAAGCAGAAGAGTTGGAAGGAAAGATGAAGGAGGAAAAGAAGAGAAGGGATGAGAAGAGTCAACTCTGAGCTACGCAACCAAACTATACTGCTCAGTGGAAACATTAAAAGCAGATTCTTATGACTAATGCGGCCTCATATGTGTGTGCGTGTGTTTGTATGTGTGAGGGATACACACACATGCCACATACTTGTAAATGAAGCCAAAATTTACAGAAGGATAAACAAGATAAATGATAACTATGGTTACCTCTGAGAAGTTGTTGAGAAATACATTAAAGAGAAGTAACATGTTTACTTTGGAATTCTATTTCTATCTTGGCTCATTTTCATAATGAAAATCGTTTCTCTGATTTGTGTATGCATTTTTGTCACATTTTAACTGCACCACCTTTGTATCATGCCCAAATACTAATGTTTTCTATAGCCTCATGTCAAAGCTCAGAAATTCCTATTGATAGGCCATTGACCGGCTGAGCAGACCTTGTGCGAAAGCTGTTAAGTGCTTCCTTTTTGCTCTGAACTTCAGCCAAGGGACCCATATGGCATTTAGTCTTCATGTCCTCCAGAAAGGTAGCTCCTGGGGCACTCTTTTTTCTCCTGGTCTTGATTTCTTTACAAAATAAAAAGACGTTCTGCAGAAAGATGCTCAGCTTGGTTTTGCCTGATGCTTTCTCATGACTAAATTGAAATTCAGGTTAGAAGAATAAAAACCACAAAATTATGCCAGTCAGTCATTTTCTGCTATCATTAAGAAGCACATAATAGGAGCTGGAGAGATGGCTCAGTGGTTAAGAGCACTGACTGCTCTTCCAGAGGTCCTGAGTTCAAATCCCAGCAACCACATGGTGGCTCACAACCATCTGTGATGGGATCTGATGCCCTCTCCTTGTGTGTCTGAAGGCAGCGACAGTGTACTTACATTAAATAAATAAATAAATAAATAAATAAATAAATAAATATTTTTTAAAAAAGAAGAAGCGCACAGTATAACTATCTCTCCTTGCTGCTTGTGGTAGCTTACATCACTTGTTTAGAATCTTCTGGGTTTCCCTACGCAAAATGTACTAGTTTTCCTTTTAGAATTAATGGTTTGTTGGGTGATAGTTTCAGACTATGTAAATAGCCTATTTTCCCAGCATATTTCACCCACTAGTCCTTTGATAATCCTTACCAAAATTGATTAGTTCTGTGATACTTGCTAAACCATAACTCCCTACTTCTGACCCATATAATGTTTAGCATTCTATTGTGAAAAAGAGTTTTCTCTTGTTTGGGGGCAGGTGAGATGCCTCCGCAGTTAAAAGTGCGTATGTTCTTGCAGAGGACCCATGCTTGGTTACCAGCACCCACTTTGGATGCTTCAGAATGGTCAGTAACTCCAGCTCAAGGGGTCTTTATGCCCTTTTCCGGCCACCTTATACCCCAAACATACCCACACATGATCTCAAATAAAATAAACTAAATCCAAATCATTTTAATTTTTTTCCTTCTCCTGATATGTGAAATCAACTATTCATTCCAATAACCATGCATTTGACAAAAGAATGTATTGTCACAATTTTAAAGTTGAATGTTTCACGTTAAGTGTGGTGTGGAAAGGTAAAGACATCTATAGATGATATGACATGGTTTTTCATGAACTTCTCCATTTTTCATTTGGGCTTTGGAACCTTTCTCCATCAGTTAAATGAGTTCTTTATATAGTCAGAATTCTAACTTTCTATCTGTCATACAACCTTCACACATTTGTTTCCTGATTTTGTTTTCTTTTAGTATTTCTTTGTTCATTTGTGGGTTGGTTTGGGAGGGGATATGGCATTATGCTACATATCTTACAGGTCGCTTCAAAGTCAAGATCTCCTTGCCTCAGTCTCTGGAATATTATGACTGTCCAGTTTTTTTTAAAAAAAAATTTGAGAAACTGAGAAAGGACGTGAGTTCAAATCCCAGCAACCACATGGTGGCTCACAACCATCCGTAATGAGATTGGATGCCCTCTTCTGTGTTACAGTCCATCACTTCTGGTGTGTCTGAAAACAGCTACAGTGTACTTACAAATAATAAATAGATATTTTTCTTAAAAAATATTTTCCATGTGACAAAACAGGAAGCATACATGATCTATGTGCCAGATACCCACATGCAATGATTGTCTCACTTGTAAGCCAAAACTGGCACATAAGCCATACATAAAAATAAAAGCTTTTAAGTTTTATTTTATGTTAATGGGTGTTTGGCCTATATGTATTGTATGGGTCACTTGCATTCTTGGTGCCTTCATAGGCCAGAAGAGGGCATTAGATTCCCAGAACTGGATTTTACAAACAGTTGTGAGAAGCTGTGCATTTTCTGGGAATCAAACCCGGGTCCTTCGGAGGAGCAGGCAGCGTTCTTGACTACAGAGCCAGCTCTCCAAACCCCTATTTTTTCTTTTTAATTTCTGTATAATAACTGTGCATATTAAATACCTTTTTGTTTTGTTTTTCTTTGGGGGGCTATTTTTTAAGACAGGATTTCGGCTGTGTGGTCCTGGCTGTCCTGGACCTCGCTCTACATGTAGACCAGGTGGCCTAGAACTCACAGAGATCCTCCTGCCTCTGCCTCCCAAGTTCTGGGATGAAAGGCATGTGCCACCACTGCCCAGATGGAACATTATTTTTTCTCCATTTAAAGTAATTTCATTTCATTTTTATTAGGGAGAGTTGGAATTTTATTAGGAGTATTTCGATATGTAAATAAATTGTATTTCTCTCCTGTGAAGAATATACTGGGTAATGCAATATATGAAACTATAAGCACAGTGTAATTTTTTCTGATGAGAATCCCATTAAACAGAATGTATCCAGCCGGGCAGTGGTGGTGCACTTGAGAGGCAGAGGCAGGTGGATTTCTGAGTTGAAGGCCAGCCTGGTCTACAGAGTGAGTTCCAGGACAACCAGGGCTACACAGAGAAACCCTGTCTCAAAAAAACAAAACAAAACAAAACAACAAAAAAAACCACAGAATGTATCCAAGTCCTATATTTCTAATTTTTAAAAAGTCACTTTACAGCTGGGCAGTGGTGGAACACACCTGTAATCCCAGCATTCTGGGAGGCAGAGGCAGGTGAATTTCTGAGTTGAAGGCCAGCCTGGTCTACAGAGTGAGTTCCAGGACAACCAGGGCTACACAGAGAAACCCTGTCTCAAAAAAACAAAACAAAACAAAACAACAAAAAAAACCACAGAATGTATCCAAGTCCTATATTTCTAATTTTTAAAAAGTCACTTTACAGCTGGGCAGTGGTGGCACACACCTGTAATCCCAGCATTCTGGGAGGCAGAGGCAGGTGAATTTCTGAGTTCGAGGCCAGCCTGGTCTACAGAGTGAGTTCCAGGACAGACAGGGCTATACAGAGAAACCCCGTCTCGAAAAAACCAAATCAAAAAAATAAATAAATAAATAAATAAAACAAAAAGAAAAAAGAAAAAACAAATCCAAAAAAAAAAAAAAAAAATCACTTCACATTGTGCCCTCTAGATTTACCCATGTCAGGCTTTTGTGGTTGAGTAGCATCCCACTGAATACATGTACCATGATTTCTTTGTCAAACTGAAAACCTTTCCATACAGAAAAAAAATCAACAGAATGAAGACACAATCTACAATTAAATATTTGATAAAGAGTTAATATCCAGAATATGGAAGTAGTTCTAAATGCTAAATAGAAAAAAACAGATAACTTGATGTAACACACACATCAGACATTAATAGACATTTCTCTAATACCAAAAAGGCTCAGTGTCACTACTCATGGGGGAAATACAAATCAAAACCACCTTGCACCTGGTAGAATGACAATATCAAAGGGGCAGGAACAGGTCAAGCGAATGAAGACAGAAACTGCTGGGACTTATAACTGGAAAACAAATTAGTGGTCATTCTAGGAAATGGAGCTAGTGTGTACATTGCCAAGGGGAATGGCAGCGGATGAGATGGAGGCTGTTTACAGAGCACCTGCCACCCCGCCTCCTCTGAAGCCACTTTGTCCTTTCCTTTGTGTGTATTATCATAGTGCCTAATTGTAATAGGACTGCAATTAAACAAACTCTGGGTAAAAGAAACTGCTAAAGAATTAAAAGGCTACCGTGATTACTTAAATATTTACGATTCATTTGCTATTGAGTCTCTCAAAGTAAAATATTAAAATCGAATATTAATGGGGAAAACAGCTGGTGCTGAATATTCAAGCTCCCAGAGGAACATATTAATGAATCATTTCTAACGCTACACAGTTTCGTGCTTAATCTGTTCAAGGGATGGGAATACAGTCTTTTCTCAATTATAGTTTTCTAAAATGAATATAAATACATCATTAATCTGTTCCCAAAATGGAAATGGCCCTTTGACATTACAATAATAAATGTTTGTTGGAAGAAATTTAGGCATTAACCTAGTCTGGAAAGGAGAAACGAGATATGGAGTTTCAATTTTGCAAGATTAAAAATGTTCTAGAAGGGAGATGAGTTACAGCTCAGTGGCAAGGTACTTGCCTAATATGTGCAAGGCCACCAGCACTGAAAACACAACAGAAACAATGCTCTGTGGGATAGATGTGGTGATGGTTACACGACCATGGAAATATACAACTGTGGACATTTAATGTCACTGAACTAGGCACTTACAATGAATATATCAGGAAAAATTTTATAGTGCACATTTTATCTTATTTTTTAAAACATTTATTTCAAAAGGACCAATAGTTTGGATGTTAAAACAACAGGATCATAACTTGGAGGCCAGTCTAGGCTATATAGATCAGTGGGAGGAAGGAGGAAACGAGGGAGGAAGGCAAGCAGACACACTGGTGAATCAGGAGGACAGAGAAAGAAAACACAAGGACAAAGACAAAAATATCACCCTCTGGTCCCACTGCATATGTTATCATGTAGAATCTCTCCATCCATCCATCCATCCATCCATCCATCCATCCGTCTACCTATTCATTCATTGAACAGCAATATGTAAAGCATGTCTTGGTGCTAAGAATAGAACAAAAACAGCTCTTTTGGTGCTAACTTTTATTTTTTTCAATTTTATTCACTTGTTATTTTTGTGCATGCATATGTGTCTCTGTGACTCTGTCCCATGTGTGTGGGTGCTCATGGAGAAAAGAGAAAAGTGTCAGGTCCCCTGGAGCTGGAGTCACAGGTGATTATGAGCTGCCCAGTATGGGTGTTGTGAAATGAACATGGGTCCTCTGCAAGGGCAGCATGTGTTCTTAACTGCTGAGCCATCTCTCCATACCTCCTGGGGCTAAGTTTTAATGGGAGAAAAAGAATATGCATAAATTAATAATAGGCAAGTATGAGATATTTCAGGTAGTAGTAAGTGATGTAGAAAATAAGACAGAAAAGAAATGTAATGTGATGGAGAGATTCTAAATTTTTTTTTTGAGTGCCGGGATTCAAATAAAGAGCCTCAACTACGTAGACAAGTACTTTAACAGCAAGTTATGTCCTTGGTTCAGGAGTCCTCCAAATCTGTGGACTTCAAACAAACATAGATCAAAAGTATTCCCCCAAAATTACATCTAGCTTGGCATGCTGATACATACCATAGTCATCCCAGCCCTGGGTACGTAAGTCAAGAGGACCCCAAGTTTACAGATCGTTCTGAATTACATAGAGAGACCCTGTCTCAAAAAGAAAACGTTTTGGTTGTGAGTCTAACCTTTAACAGTTGAGCCATCTCTCTAGCCTCTCAAAAAATAAAGCAAAATAAAATGAAAAACAAAAAAGACTGGAGGAAACACTCCATTGCTACCAAAAAAGGTACAGTTCTCTTGTCACTATTTTCTAAGCAGTATATTATAACTACTCTTCAACTAAAAATGATATTACACTAAGTATTGTAAGTCACTGGAAGATGATTATGAAGTACACAAGTGGGTTTTCACAGCTATATGCTGACACTGCATCGCAGGACATCCAGGGCTTTGGGTGTTCTTGGAAAGTTATCCAAACAGTCCAGTGCATACTAAGGGATGACAGCATGAGAAGTGATTCTATAATTTTTTTTAAAAAGCATTTGGATACAGCTCTGAACAAAAAGTGAGAGCAGGCCATGTAGACAGTTGGAAGAATCATTTTAAGCAGAAAGTTAAGTCATATGACTTGGACTTAAAAGCATCTCTCTGACTGCTGTGTTGAGATTAGACTAAAGGAGGTCAAGAAAAGAAACAGGACAACCATCACAATAACACAAGTAGAACAGGATGGAGGCTGAAACCAGTGTAGCAGTAGTGAAGATGGATGCATATATTGAAGGTGGAGCCAACAGAATTTTCTTAAGTGCTGTGCTTAGACAAGGGTTGATTTTGGTTGGGTGTGAGCTTCTTATACAACTTATGAGTTCTTAAATAGACTCCAAAATTGAGAAGGAAGGTGAGTTTTGGGGGGGTGAACAGCTGAGTGGTAGAATACTTGGGTAGCATAGCATTTATAAGCCCTGAGTTTGGTTCTCAGCCCTAGAAAAAAACATGGGAGGTACTTATGTAAATGTAAAAAGGGAAATACAATATAGCATTTATTTATTTATTTATTTATTTATTTATTTATTTATTTATTTATTTATTTATAAAAACTTCAAATAGGGCTGGAAACATGGCTTAGTGGTTGAGAGCAAACACTAGTCTTACAAAGGGCCTGAGTTCAGTTTCCAGTACCCCGTCAGGTAGCTCACAACCACATGTGAACTCCACCTCTGAAAGATCCAAAATCTTTTAGCCTCTGAAGGCATCCCACAAGTGTGTCATGCACACACAGAAAGGTGGGGGAGAGGGAGAGGGAGAGGGAGATGGAGACAGAGACAGAGACAGAGACAGAGCAGGAGACAGATGCAATCATAAAAGTAAAAAAAAAAAATTAAAGCTTTTAACTACTACAAATATCAGAAAATCTTGAAAAATGACCTGGTACACCCATAACATAACATTTCTATATTTTGGCATGCATAATATTTGTTCCTCTTGACATATGATGGCTTTATAATCTATTTAAATAAAAAGAATGCAAAATTAATTCTATTTTTCTTTTTTCCTTTTAAACTTTTTGTTATTATTTTTAATTCTATTTTTCTTCTGTCATAGTTTACCAAAATTTGTGCAAATGATACTTGGTCTTATTTTCTTCTTTTATATGAGGAAGTTTTTAATTAATGCTGGAATGACATGACAAGGTTGTGATAAGCTCTACTTTTTGTTTATATATTTGGCTTTCTTCCTCTCATATTTACATTTTGGTTCACCAATAATCCTGAAAAACAAAATACAAAACTGATCTGAAAATAAAACATATAAGAATAGCTGGATGCATTTAAAATTGACATTGTATTATATTAAGCTATGCAATAATATAAGAAAGTTGCTATTAATAATTCATTCAATGAGTTAATATTTTTAGACTTTTTGTGCCTTGAGCATTTGGTTTTCCAGACTGTTTTTCTGTGTCCATGATAATTTATTTAATCTATCATTTAATCAGGAGCTGCCAGATTTCATCAGAGTAAGTCAGATACACTAAAATATAACCTAATATGCTCAAATATATAAAACATGCAAGATCACAGACAGGCAAAAAATTACTGTTTGAAGAACTCTTACTGGCTTCCCTCTGTAAACACAAGGCCTCTGATAAATTGTTTCATAAATTTCCTAGAAAAAATGGTGCGGCTGCAAAAGGGTTTTAAAATAAAAGAACTACCATATGCTCCAATAATCTAACTTCTCTGTATTTATCCAAAACAACTGACTTGAGATCTAAAAGCAATATTTGAACTCCCATATTCATTTCTGTGTCATCCATAACAGCTAATGTAGAGGAACAACTATAGCTAACCAGATTAAGAAAAGGTGTTGCATAGCATGGTGGAATATTATTCAGTATCAAAGATAATATCACCATGCAGATGACAACATGAACCAACCTGGGCATTATGATAAGTGAAATAAACCTGTCGCAGAAAGAGAAATACTGCCAGATGCTACTATTATGTGAAGTCTAAACTATTCAAATGCATAGGAGCAAAGACTAGAATAACGGATGGCAGGAGGTAAGAAGAGATGCCAGGGACTAGAGGGCCGAGAAAGTGGGCAGATGACGTTCAATGGTTATAAAGTTTCAGCTATGCAATATAACTGAGTTATAGATGTTTGTTTTATACATATAACCTTGTATTTTCAATTAACGATATCATACTAGGTGCTTAAAATTGATTAAGCGGGTACATCTTAAGATCAGAAAACTCTCACTCATCCTTACTGGGCAGCACTTCATGTCTAGTTTTCCATGCCCAGTGAATGATTTTCCGCAGAGCAGTTTCTAGCACTGTTGATTCCAGCCCTTATTTATCTTCAATGACACATTCGAAAATTCTGGATGCTATGTGCTTGTTAGATCAAGATCTGATCTTTCGTCCTGCTCCATTAGTCAGGACATTGAGGAGTAGGAGTATTCTTGGAAATCATTTCTATGCTAAAGTGGCTGGCTACGGCACAGAAGTAACTGCCAGTAATGTGAATGTATTTCATTAAACCCCTCATAAATGTAAATCCAATTCAATTTCTCTTCTGTATGGTCACAAAAAATGTCCACAACCACATCAGTGCCAACCTCACCCTGAGAATGAGCAAAGGAGAAACTGAAATGAAGAGAGAATTTTTTTTGTCTGACTTCATTTTGCTTTGATCAATTTTGTTTGTTTTGATCTGTTTTGAGACAGGGTCTCGAATAACTTAGTCTCACCTCAAACTCAGTATGTACCTGAGGATGACCTTGATGTCCTGTCTCCATCTCCCAAGTGCTGAGATAACAGGCATGCACAACATCTGGCTCTGCTGTGACTGATTTCAACAGGATTGTTTGATTCTTGCAAACTTTACAAAAGCACGCAGCCATGTTAGTGCACTCCCAGGACCTTGTAAGGAGCTGCTCCCGGTAAAGAGAGCTATACCATTTAACTTCATTAGCTTCATAGCATAAATCTGATACTAGATGTGGGCTGTGAGGGAAAGAGAACAAGGCAGTGAGCGTGTAGCCCCATGGTAGAGAGCACTTGCTCAACACTCGTGTAGCCCTGTATTTGATCTCCAAGTCCAAACCATAAAATAAAGAAAGCAGTTAAGAATGATACCAAGGGTTTGGGTCTGTATAACTAAGTGGGTGAACTAAAAATACAGAAATGCTAAAATACAGAAGATTAAGACATCTTCAGTTCAGATCCATCTTGAATCTTCCTTGAGATTGTTGACATATATTAACCAAACCAATAGCCAGCCCTGAGTGATACTCATAAAGGTACAATAGTGGCATTCATATCTTAGCAGTGACCAACAGCTATCATATTAGACTTAAAACCTGCTTGACAGGAGGGAAACCATATCTGATACTAAAAAATCTAGCCAACTACCCAGGGCTAGTGAGGTCATGCATGATGAGAACTTACTACAGCAACTTTACTAAAGTAGAATAGCTCTTTTTTAAAATTTATCTATTTACTTTACATATATGAGTACACTGCAGCTGTCAGACACACCAGAAGAGGGCATTGGATCCCACTACAGATAGTTGTGAGCCACCACGTGGTTGCTGGGAATTGAACTCAGGACTCCTGGAAGAGCAGTCAGTGCTCTTTTTTTCGAGACAGGGTTTCTCTGTGTATCCCTGGCTGTCCTGGAACTCTGTAGACCAGGCTGGCCTTGAACTCAGAAATGCTCCTGCCTCTGCCTCCCAAGTGCTGGGATTAAAGGCGTGCGCCGCCGCCACCACCACCTGGCTTCTAAGATTGTTTTGAAGATTCATTTATGTATGTATTGTATGTATATGAGTGCTTTATCTGCATGTATGCCTGCACACCAGAAGAGGGCATCAGACCCCAATAGAGATGGTTGTGAGCCACCATGTGGTTGCTGGGAAATGAACTCAGGACCTCTGGAAGAGCAGTTGGTGCTCTTAACTACTGATGAGCCATCTGTCTGGCATCTGTTTGTTGTTGTTGTTGTTTTTATTTTTGTTGTTGTTGTTGTTTTAATTCTTAAAAAGCAGTCTTCAGAATCAAAAGAAGTTCAGTTTGGGAAGTAATGGTGCATGCCTTTGATCCCAGCAGTGAGTAGGCAGAGGCAGACAGATCTCTGAGTTTGAGGCCAGCCTTGTCTAGAGAGCAAGTTTCAGGACAGCCAGGGCTACACAGAGAAACCCTGTCTAGAAAAAAAAGCAAAACTAAATAAACAAACAAACAAAAAATTTAAGGTAGGGACAGAAGAGATGGTTCTGCAGATAAGAGCACTGACTGTCCTCCCAAAGGGCCAAGGTTCAATTCCCAACACCTACATAACACTATGTATAACACCATTTCCAGGGGATCCAACCTGTCTTCTGGCCTCTAGAGGCACTGTTCATACCAGGTACCAAGACATCCACATGAGCAAAATCCCCATAAACATAAAATATAATTAAATCTTTCTTTAAGAAATTAAGATATGGATTCCCCACCATGTAATAAGGATACATGCTCTACTATGTTCATAGCAGCCCTATTTATAATTGCCAGATGCTGGAAAGAACCCAGGTATCCCTCAACAGAAGAGTGGATGCAAAAAATGTGGTATATCTACACAATGGAGTACTATTCAGCCATTAGAAACAATGAATTCATGAAATTCTTAGGCAAATGGATGGAGCTAGAGAACATCATACTAAGTGAGGTAACCCAGACTCAAAAGGTGAATCATGGTATGCACTCACTAATAAGTGGATATTAACCTAGAAACCTGGAATACCCAAAACATAATCTACACATCAAATGAGGTACAAGAAGAAAGGAAGAGTGGCCCCTTGTTCTGGAAAGACTCAGTGAAGCAGTATTCAGCAAAACCAGAACGGGGAAGTGGGAAGGGGTGGGTGGGAGGACAGGGGGAGAGAAGGGGGCTTATGGGACTTTCGGGGAGTGGGGGGCTAGGAAAGGGGAAATCATTTGAAATGTAAATAAAAAAATATATGGAATAAAAAAAAAGAAAAAAAGAAAAAAGAAATTAAGGTATCCATTAGGTAGTTAACAGGAAATATCAGTCTGGAGTTCAAAGGGGAAGTTTATTAAAGGGGAAAAATAGGAAGACTACAGATGGTAAATTACTTTTGATAACATGAAATTTGATATGGTAGAGTTAAGTATGGTGACACATACCATAAACCTAGCAATGTGGTAGCTGAGGCATAATCACAGCATGAACTAACAAGCAGCAGCATAATAAATAAAGCAGGTTCCAAACCAAGAAATATCATTACTGTTCTACAGTTTTATTCTTCATTTTCTTTGATCAACACATCAGTTGATTCCTGTATTCAACTCTTTCCTCACACAACTGGAAACAGCTGATTGCTCCTTCCACCTTGAAACCTTATACTCGGCTTGTAGGACACCAGTACTTTCCTGGCTCCTTTTGACTTTAATACTTCTTTTTAAAGATTTATTTATTATATATGAGCACACTGTAGCTGTCTTCAGACACACCAGAAGAGGGCATCGGATCCCATTACAGATGATTGTGAGCCACCATGTGGTTGCTGGGGTTTGAACTCAGGAAGAATACAGATGGTAAATTGAATGTGAATAATCACAGCATAAACTCTCAAAAAGTGTGGGGCAAGGGAGATAACTAAATTTATATAGTATTTGCCACACAAGGCTCTGGATTCAATGTATCCCCAGCACCTGCATCAAAAAGCTAGACAATATAATCTATATAAAGTCTAGAATCCCAGTGCCAGGGAGGCAGAGGCAGGAAGATCCCTGGAACTCACTGGCCAATGAGTCTAGCGAAATCCAGGAGCTCTGGATTCAGTGTGAGACCCAGTCTGAAAAAATATATATACATGTACCTGTTTGTACACAGACACATACCCACACACTCAGGACAATAAACAAACAAATATGAATACATGTATATATTCATATATGCATATATACATATATGTATATGTGTATGTATGTATGTATATATGTGTGTACATGTATATATGCATATATATGTATGTGTGTGTATGTATATGTGGTATTATATATGTATTATGTATATATGTATATATGCATGCATATATGCATTTATGTAGTTATGTATATATGCATATGTGTATTTATGTATATGTGTATTTATGTATTTATGTATTGTGTATATGTATGCATATATATGTATATGCATATTTGTATATATATGTATGTGTATATGTTTTATGTATATATTCATGTGTGCATATATACATACATGTGTGTAAACACATATGCCTTATGCATGTATGTGTGTATATATGTATCTATGTATATGTACATATATGCATATGTGCACATGTGCATATATGAAAGAATGAGGAAGAGAAAACAAGTAGGCTAGGACAGAGTCCTTGAGAAATTCCATTAAAGGAATTAATAAAAGAGGTAAAGGAGGTCAAGAAAAGAAGTGGGCTGGAGAGATGGCTCAGCAGTTAAGAGCACTGACTGCTCTTCCAAAGGTGCTGAGTTCAAATCCCAGAAACCACATGGTGGCCCATAACCATCCATAAAGAGATCTGACACCCTCTTCTGGTGTGTCTGAAGACAGCTACAGTGTACTTAAACAAAATTTAAAAACAAAAAGAAGTGGATGGGCCGTGGTGGCATACGCCAGTAATCCCAGCACTTGGGAGGCAGAGGCAAGTGGATTTCTGAGTTCAAGGCCAGCCTGGTCTACAGAGTGAGTTCCAGGACAGCCAGGACTACACAGAGAAACCCTGTCTCAAAAAAACCAGAGAGAGAGAGAGAGAGAGAAGAGAAAAGAGAAGAAAGGAGAAAAGAGAAGAAAAGAGAAAAGAGAAAGAAATGAAAAAGAAAAGAAAAAAAGAAAAGAAGTGGAAAGTCAGGCTGGAGAGATGGCTCAGTGGTTAAGAGCACTGACTGCTCTTCCAGAGGTCCTGGGTTCAATTCCCAGCACCCACATGGTGGCTCACAATCATCTGTAATGGGATCCGATGCCCTCTTCTGGTGTGTCTGAAGACAGCTACAGTGTACTCATACATAATAAATAAATCTTTACAAAGAAGTATTAAAGTCAAAAGGAACCAGGAAAGTACTGGTGTCCTACAAGCCGAGTATAAGGTTTCAAGGTGGAAGGAGCAATCAGCTATTTCCAGTTGTATGAGGAAAGAGTTGAACACAGGAATCAACTGATGTGTTGATCAAAGAAAATGAAGAATAAAACTGTAGGACAGTAATGATATTTCTTGGTTTGGAACCTGCTTTTCTCCCCTGGATTCTTCCCTACTTCCATTTATTTTTAACGTATTGAATGTAAGTGTTACCCAATCACCAACACTAATCCCTTTTTAGTACTGGGAGTATCCTGACAGCTTTCTACATGCTAGGCAAGCACAGTACCTTAGCTATATTCTCAGCCCCACATCCAGTACCTTTTTGGTGAACACTCAGGCTGCTGCCTTCTTGGTAATTGTAAGCAATCCTGTGATAAAGATCTCCTAACACACTTTTTGTGTACAGATTAGGTTTCTGAATTCTGGAATTGGTAAATAAATACTACAGGCATTTTCAATTTTGATGGGCATTGCCATATTGCCTTCAATTTATTTCTTATTGATAATATATAAAAATGCCTCTCCCCCATCCTATACCCCTAATTGTTGAAGCACTGAATAGTAAGAATCTTTTAATCCTTACTAATTTGATAGATATTAAAATAGCTACTTAATTTGCATCACTTTGATCACTGGTGAAACAGACAGCTTTTCATGTTTATTTCCATTTGTATTTCTTCTTTTGTATGACAACTGGGTTGTTTGCCAAGTTTTCCATTTGAAGACGTGCCTTCCTTTTATTTTAATCAATTTGTTACAATCATGCTATGTAAGTTGAAAATCTTTTCTCTGAATATATTGTTTTGGTTTCAACATTAATTATGGTGTTTTTAATAGAAGCTTTTAAAAATGTGATCTAAGCTTTCATTACTCCCTTTTAGTGGCTTCTGCCTTCGATGTCCCCTCTGATTGTTTTTTAACAAGAGCTACAGAAATGGATTTTAAGATTATTAACCCAAAGCTTAGAGAGAACACGTTTCCTTTTCATAGCTAATCAAGCATCTGCAATGGGGACAAAATTGCTTTTCTCCACCCCCAACTTTATATTATTGGCAAAAAACCATTACCTAATTGAGACTTCTGTGTATTCAATGGATGCTTCTGTGTATTTGGTCTGACAATGCCCAGGGACTAATGGGACTATGTGCTCTCTCTAAGGAAAATGAGTACAAACATGGGTAAAGCAGCCTAATAGGAGATTGCATATGTCTTTTACAAAACATAGCATTTTCAGCATAGGAAGCGCATGAATTGGTAGCAGCACAATTGCTTCCAATGCATTTTGGTTGATTCCATTTAAAAAGCCCTGTTGAAATAAAGCAATTCTGTTGTAAACCACTTCTGAGACATGAGTTCTTTGAAAGCTCTTTAGGTAAGATATTCTCCCTTGCTTGAGTCACTAGGAATCCATGAAATGAAGTAAATTACACACTTTCGTATACAGTATCTGTATACTAAAAGTTGAAGTTTCTTTTCACCTAAAAGCTTACACACGTTTCCATTACCTGCATGCCATCCTTTCTCATCACCTAATCTTGTTCTCCTCACTCCTTCTTGTTCTCCTTTCTATGTTATACTTCACCCACATGTACATTTGCCTACATGTATATAGGCATGAATATATACATATATGTATATATGCATATACACATACATATATGCATATATACACATAGATACATAGACACATAGATACATATAGCTGAGATCTACATATGCAGGAGAACATGTGGGTTTTTTCTTTTGACACTTGAGTCATGAAAGAAGATATAAATTTTTCTTTATGGTTTTAACTCTGTAGTGGATTTGGGGTAGTTGTGATGTTTAAATGCATAAAAATGTGTTTGACAGTCCAAGTATAAAGTCTACTGTGAAGCCCCACAGCTTCTCACTGTGTATAAAAACACTGAAATATTCTGAGTTTAAGGCACTGCATAATATTTTTATTTCCAAGATTTTTATAATAAAACTTTAATAAATAAAAATGAAAGCATGCACAAGAGAACTTAGCTATGAACTGAATATACTAAATATAACATCTTTAGTAATTAAGATATCAATTTTTAAAATGTGGTCAATTAAAAAAATGTTACCAATCACCTATGGAGTACAGAGCTCAGTCTTTATTTTCCCATAGTAGTTGGGGTGTTTAATAAATTTTGAATTCAGTAAGTGTTCAAAACAAGGAAAGTAAAACAGAGTGTCCAGCCTTCAAGTACTACAAAAAGATTACAATTTTTAAAAAAAGTTAGTTAAAATACCACAGAGCTGAAACAGTGAATAAGTGAGTGAGTGTGCTTCCTACTAAAGTTCAAACTCCAAGACGCACATGGTGAAAGGAAGAAACTGACTTGCACAAACTATCTTCTTGACCTTCATATGTTCACTGGCACATGAGCATATGCAGAGAGAGAGAGACAGAGACAGAGACAGAGAGACAGAGACAGAGAGACAGAGACAGAGACAGAGAGACAGAGACAGAGAGACAGAGACAGAGACAGAGAGACAGAGACAGAGAGACAGAGACAGAGACAGAGAGACAGAGACAGAGAGACAGAGACAGAGAGAGACAAAGAGACAGAGAATTTTAAGTGACCCTAAAAAAGAGCAAAGTCATGTCACTTTCAGGAAAATGGGCAAAATAAGAGTTAGTTGCATTGCCAGGGATATGCCGGGAATCTAAGTGTTGTTACTATGTTTTTCAAAATCCTAGTAGCATGAGGTGAGACTGGGAACAGAGCAGGAGATGCACGGCTGCTCTGTATTAACAGCTCTAGGTTGTCTCATCACAGATGTCCTACTGCCCCACAGACACGTGTCTATCTCGTTCTGCTGAACTGTTTGTTGTTTCTAAGGCTTTTACTTGCTTTTGTATGTCCACTTCAATTAAGGAAATCTTAGATTCAGCACTCAAACTTCCTATTTAGCAATTTCTTTAAATGATAAACATTAATGCATGATATACCAGATATTTGGAAAGTATGAATTGCCAGAAAATTAATAACATCTCACACTAATTAATGTATCTTAGGAAAGGCCATGCATATTTATCAACTAATTAGGATTATACAATCAAAGGAATAAAGAGTACTTCCTCAGGGAGTATAAAATAAATAAATAACCACAATATTTTCATTAGCGTTGGCAATGTTCCTTTGAGCCTTTTTGTATGCTAGAAATTTATGCATGAATTTAATGTTCTTGGCATTTAAGAGTTTTAGCTCATTGGACGCATTTTCTAATATATTGTGTGGGTATGGAGGTAATACTAGTACTAGATCTCGTACGAAGGTTGTGTCTGTCAGGCCTAGGTTCAGTTCTCCGTCTTCAGCACCAACACTTTTAAAACACATGTGGGTTGGAAAAACCCTGTGATGTTTACAGTGCTATCTGAAGAAAATGACACATAACTCCTTTCAAAACCTGAAAAGAATGTTTGAAAAGACTAGTCTCCAGATTCCTGTGAGACATGAAATTTTCATAAAAGTCCATAGAAAGTTTGACAAAAAAAAAAAAAAAACAAACACCAATTCTTAGCTCAGGGTTGACAAAACTATTAGAACAACTCATAGTCTGAATCTATTTTGCCACCTTTTTTCAAACCATGAGCTAAAAATAGCTTTTGTGTATGTATTAGTCACAATGCTTTTCTAAAGTAGCAGAACTTATAGAATCAATAGTCCTCTATATATAGAAAGGGGATTTATTAGAATGATTTACAGGCTGTGGTCCAACTAATTTAACAATGGCTGCCTATAAACAGGTCCAAGAATCCAGTAATGGTTTAGTCCACAAGGCTGGATGTCTCAGCTTCTCTTCCGTATATGCCAGAACTCTGAAGTAGGCCCTCATGCCAGTGAAGGAATGGACTTGCCAGCAAGAGTGAGAACAGCAGGCAGAAAACAAGCTTCCTTCTTCCATGTCCTTCATATAGGATGCCAGCAGAAGGCGTGCTCCACGTTAAAGATGCGTCTTCCCACCTCCAATGATCTGGATTAAAGGTGGATCTTCCCACCTCAATGACATGAATCAAAAGTATGTCTTCCCATTTCAAAAGATTTCATTAAGAAAAACTTCCTCAGCCAGGCAGTGGTGGCGCACGCCTGTAATCCCAGCACTTGGGAGGCAGAAGCAGGCAGATTTCTGAGTTTGAAGCCAGCCTGGTCTACAGAGTGAATTCCAGGGCAGCCAGGGCTACACAGAGAAACCCTGTCTCGAAAAACCAAAACAAACAAACAAAAAACAAAAAACAAAAAACAAACAAACAAAAACTTCCTCACAGGTGTACCCAACCATTTGGGTTTTAGTTAATTTCATATGCAGTCAAATTGACAACCAAGAATAGCCATCACAGTATATTTAATGATACTGTGATGTGATAATGATAATATTCAGGGAAAAAATAAATGACAGATGTTTTATGGCTCATAAACAGCAAAAGAAATTCAAATGTGCCGGGTGGTGGTGGCACATGCCTGTAATCCCAGCACTTGGGAGGCAGAGGCAGGAGAATTTCTGAGTTCAAGTCCAGCCTGGTCTACAGAGTGAGATCCAGGACAGCCAGGGCTACACAGAGAAACCCTGTCTCGAAAAACCAAAAAAAAAAAAAAAAAAAAAAAAAAAAAAAAAAAAAAGTAAACAAATGTAAAGTTTTATTAGAGCACGGCTTCCCTCTGCATGCACAGGGGCTGCACAAGTCTGCAGCAGTTGGGATCCTAGAGCTGAAATGAAAAGTGGACACACGTCCTCACTAACCCAGAAGCAATCCCTCATCGATAACCATTTGCAAATGAAAATATAGTTTCGTCCAAGGTAGTCTCACTGGGAAAATAAACTACTTTTTTGAATCATTTATGTATTTATTTATTTATTTAGTTAGTTAGTTAGTTATTTTATTCATCCATTCATTCATTGATACCCCAGATTTTATTTCCCTCCCAGTCCACCTTCCGACTGTTCCACATCCCGTACCCTCTCCCCATCCTCCTGTCTCCACAAGAATGCCCCCACCCCCATCAGACCTCTAATCTCCCTGGGGCCTCCAGTCTCTGGAGGGTTAGGTGCATCTTCTCCGACTGAACCCAGATCTGGCCATCCTCTGCTGTATGTGTGTTGAGGATCTCATATCAGCTGGTGTATGCTGCCTGGTTGGTGGTCCAGTGTTTGAGAGATCTTAGGGGTCGAGGTTAGTTGAGACTGCTGGTCCTCCTATGGGGTTGCTCTCTTCCACAACTTCTAGCCTTTTCCCTAATTCAACCACAGGGGTCAGCTGCTTCTGTCCATTGGTTGGGTGCAAATATCTGCATCTGAGTCTTTCAGCTGCTTGTTGGGTCTTCTGGAGTGCTGTCATGATAGGTCCCTTTTTGTGAGCCCTCCATAGCCTCAGTAATAGTGTCAGTCCTTGGAACCTCCCCTTGAGCTGGATCCCACTTTGGGCCTGTCGATGGTCCTTCTTTCCCTCAGGCTCCTCTCTATTTCCATCCCTGTAATTCTTTCAGACAGGAACAATTATGAGTCAGAATTTTTGACTGTGGCATGGCAACCCTCTCCCTCATTTGAAGCCCTGTCTTCCTGCTGGGGGTGGACTCTATAAGTTCCCTCTCCCTACTGTAGGGCATTTCATCTGAGTCCTGAGTCTCTCACCTCCCAGGTCTCTGGTGCATTCTGGGGGTCCCCCAACCTCATATCTCCCAAGGTTGTCTGTTTCCATTCTTTCTGCT
The DNA here is from genome assembly GCF_947179515.1 of Apodemus sylvaticus. Taxonomy (NCBI): domain Eukaryota; kingdom Metazoa; phylum Chordata; class Mammalia; order Rodentia; family Muridae; genus Apodemus; species Apodemus sylvaticus. Next base: position 116,392,608 of record NC_067495.1, read on the forward strand.
GGCCTTCAGGGCTTCAGTCCTTTTCCCTCCCTCTACCCCCCAACCCCGTGTCCACTTTCCCTCCCAGGTCCCTCTTTCCCTCCCCACTTGTGATTGCTTCCTTCTCCCTCCCAAATGGGATGGAGGCGTCCTCACTTGGGCCCTTCAGCTTGTCGACCTTTTCGAGTTCTGAGGACTGTATCTTGGGTATTCTGTACTTTTGTGGTGGGGATATTATCCACTTTTTAGTGAGAACATGCCATGATTGTCCTATTGGTGTGAATTACCTGATTCAGGGTGATATTTTCTAGTTCCATCCATTTGTCTGCAAAAATCAGGGGCAGGCTGCGTGCCCAGCAGTAGGTGGCCAACAGAAACAACTCAATGGCAGCTTTGGAGGTTCCTCTTCTCATAATATGTCAGGACTCTTCTTTCTCTTTTTTAAGTTTATTTTTTATTTTATTTGTATATTTTTTTCTCTTATTTCTTTTTTACCCTGTAGATCCTTTGTATATATGTATGATGGCTTCCAGTTCTGTGGGGTTTGTTTTGTTTTGTTTTGTTTTGTTTTGTTTTGTTTTGTTTTGTTTTGTTTTGTTTCGAGACAGGGTTTCTCTGTATAGCCCTGGCTGTTCTGGAACTCACTCTATAGACCAGGCTGGCCTCGGAACTCAGAAATCCACCTGCCTCTGCCTCCCAAGTGCTGGGATTACAGGCGTGCACCACCACCACCCAGCCCTATTTGTTTTCTAATAAGAGACAGAATGAGGGTGGCTCTGGATGGGAGTGGGTGGTGACGACCTGGGAAGGATAGCATGATGGGAAATTGTAATAGGGATATACTATATGAGAAAAAACGTATTTTCAATAAAGAGACCAAAAGCCTCCCTTACTCATTCATTTATTTTTGGTGGCTATTCATATCCATTTCCTATAGTGTAACAAAACATCACAACTAAGTGGCTCAGTACCACACGAGTTTATTATCTCATTGTTTCTCTAGGTCTTGGCATGATTTAGCAGAGCACTGTTTTCAGTATCACCAGGCTAAACTTTTTGGCTGGGGCTGGAGAAATGACTCAGCAGTTAAGAGCACTGACTGCCCTTTCGAAGGTCCTGAGTTCAAATCCCAGCAACCACAGGGTGGCTCACAACCATCTGTAAAGAGATCTGACGCCCTCTTCTGGAGTGTCTGAAGACAGCTACAGCGCACTTACACACAATAATAAATAAATCTTAGGGCCAGAGCAAGCAAGGGTCCTGAATTCAACCCCCAGCAACCACATGATGGCTCACAACCATCCCTACAGCTACAGTGTACTCATATACATGAAATAAATAAAACAAATCTTTGAAAAAACTTTTGGCTGGGCCCAGAACAGCCATCTCATCTGAGTCTCAAAGCATCCCTTTTCCTCTTCCTTTCTTTCTTTTCTTCGTGTTCTCTTTCTTTCATTCCTTCATTGTCCTTTTATTCGTTTTTTGGCACAGGGTCCACACTGTATCTCCAACCTATCCTTAAACTAGCAATCCTCTTGTCAGTGCTGGCATTACAGCACACCCTCAAAATCCTCTTAGAAACTCACTTCAGCTCAGGAATACTCTTAACTCTCAAAGGCTGCCTATCTTCCTTAGCATGAATCCATTTTATCCTCTTTAAAAAAAATTTAACAATTGAATCTCTCTTCCTTGGAGAAAGAGAAAGTTTGAATTACTTTAAAGATCCGAATATTTCAAGTCTATGAAGGACAATGTTCCCCCTCATTAGGCTTGGCAGCAGGCAACTTTACCCACTAAGCTATCTCACTGAGATGGTTTCTGACCCCTATTGCAAATTAAACTGAGATTTAAACTAAAGAACTGTATGATCCCTGCTGAGCAAATAACACAGATAATAGAGCAGAAAGAAAATATCATAAGAATGGGAAAATAGCATCATACTGTTTATGCTATTCATTTGTATTTATTTGTTTATATACTTTCTTATATACTATGCAGGGAGACTAGACTGGCATCAAACTCATGATCCTCCAGACTCAACCTCCCAGGTGGTAGGAGGTATATGCTACCACACCTAACTGTATTTAGAGTCTTCACAAAACACACACACACACACACACATACACACACACACACACACACACACACACCACAAATATATGCTACTGAGCTAATGAAAACTTTTGAAAGAGTGGGGTGGTGGTGGCACATACCTTTAATCCCAGCACTTGGGAGGCAGAGGCAGGTGGATTTCTGAGTTCAAGGCCAGCCTGGTCTACAGAGTGAGTTCTAGGACAGCCAGGGGTATACAGAGAAACCATGTCTCGAAAAAACAAAAACAAAAACAAAAAAAACTTTTGAAATGAATCATTGCCAGCACACATTAATGAATAATAAAAGAAGTTATGTCATAAAGCTATCTATAGCCATCTATTAAATTGTGATATATTTGCTTCTTTGGGTTGTTTCTATTTGTTATGTTTGTTTGTTTGTTTGTTTGTTTGTTTGTTTGTTTGAAGTGCTAGGGATTAAGCCCAGGGATTTGCTCATACCAGAAGACACCTTACCCAGAGATGCATGCCCAGGGCTGTTTTGAGACAAGTGTTCCCAGTGTAACCCTGACTGGCCTTGAACTAGTTATTATCCTGCATTTGCTTCCCAAGTGCTGGGTATACAGGCTTGCGCCATATGCAGCTCAAATATTGGCTTCTTTTGGAAGTATTAAAGAACAGGCACTTGAAGTCCCCTGTCATAGCCTCCTCTAATCTCATGGTACTCTGTCCCACTGTCTCTCTACCATATGTTCCTCCCAGTGACATCCGTTTGCTATTTTGACACTTTACTAAATAGAAGGTAGTATTTATTCAGAAATTTAATTTTTTTCAATGTAATATTGTTATTGACTCTGAGAATTTCACATTATGCACCCCAATCACACCATTTCCCACCTTGTAACTTCTACACCCCCCCAAAAATAAAAAATATAGCTTACAAAAAATGAACTTGTTTTTATGCAATTTTTATGCCCAATGTTTTTATGATTTTTTCCACTTCTTTGTGTATAGTTAGATAAAATGTGTTCATTTTAACTGCCATATATTATCCTACACTGTGAATTTAGCATGGTTTCTATTTCTTTTCTACTGATATTGTGCACTGGAGTTCTACCCAGTCATTTTCCAGTACAAACAATTCTACGGTGAACAACACTGTGCACTCTCTTTACTCAGATATGAAAAATACCTTTATCATATTTTCCGAGAAGTATGATTTCCATTTTTTTGTTTTGTTTTTTTGAGACAAGGGTTCTTTCTCTGTATAGCCCTGGCTGTCCTGGAGCTCACTCTGTAGACCAGGCTGGCCTTGAACTCAGAAATCCACCTGCCTCTGCCTCCCAAGGGCTTAGGATTAAAGGCGTGCACCACCACTGCCTGGCAAGTCCATCTTTATTATATGGTAACAAATTCTCCTCCAAGACAGTTGTGTAAAGATATGCTGTAACAGGGAACAGTTCCCTTTTCCCCAAAAGCCCTTACAGATAACAAGAATTAGCCAGTTTTAATTTTTACCAATCTCATAGCTATAAAGCAGTCATATTAGATATGAAGTAGTCATATTTAATTTTGCATTTTACTGATTATAAGTTATATTAAATGTTTCCATATTCTCTTGTCCCTTCAGATTTCCTCTTCTGTGAACAGCTTGCCCACAGCCCTTGACAATTTTCCTCTTAAAGCACTTGTTAGTTTTTAATTGATGTAGGCTTTTTTACATACTCTGAATACTAATCATTATCATTTATATTCATGTATTCATTCTCATGGCAAGAATGTATCTCATTAATATATGCTATGTGCTGGACATTATTTGAGAATCAAAGGATATGGCAGCCAGAAAAACAAAGCTTCCACTCTCAAGGTGATGATTTCTAATGAAGAGACAGACGATAAATAAAAGAGCAAACAGGTTATAGAAAGCTAGTATAGTAAGAACTATGGAGACAAAGCAGGAGAAGAAAGTGGTGTTATTATCAACAGGCTGTTCAGGGAAGGATTCTCTGAAGTGACATTTGGATAGAGACATCAATGAATTGAAGGAGAAAGTCTTGTCTCAAAAGATGTGCCTAGTCCTACTGCAACCTGATCCGCCCAGGTGGGTTGATATCCACAGGAGACCTCCCCTTCTCTGAGAAAAGAAAGGGGGATAGGAGGAGGGGAAGTGAGAGGGAGGGACTAAGAGGAGGGAGGAAAAGCTACAATCAAAATTTAAAGTAAGTTAATGAGAAAAGGAAAATTGCTTAAGTAAATTATAGAAAGCACACATGAGGGCTGGAGAGATGGCTCAGCGGTCAAAGAGCACTGACTGCTCTTCCTGAGGTACTGAGTTCAAATCCCAGCAACCACATGGTGGCTCACAACCATCCATAATGAGATCTGACGCTCTCTTCTGGGGTGTCTGAAGACAGCTACAGTGTACTCATATAAATAATAAATAAATCTTAAAAAAAAAAAGAAAGCACACATGAAGGTACTATGTACTACAATTACAAGCATGTTATGGAAGAATATTAATTTGCTTGAAATAGTCACAACCCAGTACTAGGTTAAAATAAAGGCTTCAAAATACATGTAAAATATGATCCTATTCTGAAATAAGTATATAAATACAATTGTAAATGTAATTGTAGATACATATATTAAAAATCTTAATGCTTCTCTCTGGGTGATAGAAATTATAGATAAATTTAGTCACTGTAGGATTTTATGTTTTAGTAAGTTTTCTGCATTTGACCTATGTAACTGCCTGAGGCTATGGGAACCAAGCTCACCTGGAAAGGAAAGCTGGGGGTGAAATAAAAGGGCAGGCAGGCAAGAGAAATAAGGAGCCAAGACCAAGTTTTTCTGATCAAGACTCGATATTTTAATGGGGAGCTCCAAATTTAAAGGTGGGGGAAAATTCTTCCCCCAAAGCCTGGGAACTCATCCACAAAAGCAGTTAATTTTCAAGCCATTGCTCAGCAGATGGCTGGTCCTTCTCAGGAAACTGCAGGTCTTTGAAGAGGAATGGACTTCACCTTGGTCCTAGAGCTCCACCCTAGGTGGGAAGCAGTGAGTGGGTGGGCATTGAGGTCTGAAACTCCTGCTCAAAGGCTGGGGGAGGGGGGAGGGCACAGACCTATAGTTACTTCTGTAATTATAAAAAATGTTTAAGAGATCAGAAATGACAAGTAAAGAAGGAATTTTGCTACAAAAATAGGTATTACTTTGACATTCCCTATTAAAAATTAAGGGAAACTTAAAAAAAAAAAAAAAGAGGTGCTAGGAGTGTTGAAGAGATTGCTCAGTGGTTAAGAGCAGTACTACTTACTGTTCCAGAAAGACTGTTCAATTTCCAGAACACATACGAAGCAGCTCATGACCACCTGTAACTCTGACTCCTAAGGATCTGATATTCTCTTCTGGCCTCTGAAAATACCTGTATTCTTATGCATATCTATACCTACACATGCACACACATACACACAAATTTTAAAAAATCTTTTAAATTTTCTTTTCTACTTTTTTTTGGGTGGGGGGTCTTGGATTTGGTTTTTTCGAGACAGGGTTTCTCTGTGTAGCCCTGGCTGTCCTGGAACTCACTCTGTAGACCAGGCTGACCTCAAACTCAGAAATCTGCCTGCCTCTGTCTCCCAAAGTGCTGGGATTACAGGCGTGCGCCACCACCGCCCGGCCCTTATTTTCTTTTAATTTTTTTGAAATTATATATTATTTTCCCCTTCCCTTTCCCCTCCAAACCCTCAAAATATTCTTCTTTACTCTTTTTTAAATTCACGGCCTCTTTTTTCATTAATTGTTATTACACAAAAGGGGTGCTAGTTTGAGTTCCTTTGTTCTATTATCCTAGTTTATAAAGTTAATAGTGTTTTTTTCTAATTTTTTATTACTAAGACAAATTGAACTCGTAAATATTTTATTTTTGGAATTTTCCATGTATGTTCATGACAGAGAACAATCTGTATTTTTTTAAGATTTATTTATTTTATTATATGTAAGTACACTGCAGCTGTCTTCAGACACACCAGAAGAGGGTGTCGGATCTCATTGCACATGGTTCTGAGCCACCATGTGGCTGCCAGGATTTAAACTCAGGACCTACAGAAAAGTAGTTACTGCTCTTAACCACTGAGCCATCTCTCCAGCCCCCCTGTAATTTTCTTTTTTTACGGTAGCCTTATGATACATCAAGGTTGTTCTAGCCTTATGAGTTGGGTAGATATTTAACCGAATACCTAAAATATCACAATTGTTCTCTGATTATTTCACAGAATTCACCTATAGGACCAGTGATCTAGAGATAGTAGTGGCTTATTTGTCAATGTACTGGCTGATGTACTTTTTTTTACTTATATTTATTCATTGGAGGGAGCATATATACCTGTAGGTCAGGAAACAACTCAAGGAAGTCTATTCCCTCATTCCATCCTGGAGACTAAACTCAGGTCAACAGCCTTGGTAGCAAGTGTCTTTACCTGCTCAGCCATCTTACCAGCTCTATTGGTTGATGTGTTTGGGAGCATGGCAGCAGGAAACCATGTTTCCAGAGCAGTATCTGAGAGCTCACATCTTGAGACACAACTATGAGGCAGAGGGAGCTAACTGAGAATGGAAACACCTGCCCCCAATAATACACCTCCTCCAATAAGGCCACACCTCCTCGTCCTTCCCGAAGAGTTTCACCACCTGGAAACCAAGCATTCAAATATATGAGCCTGGGGGGGGGGCACCCTCATCCAAAGCGCCACAGAGGGTGGTAGTTTGAGACTTGACTCCCAGGTAGGCAAGAGCATAAATAGGATCTGGTGCCCATTGAGACAAACTAGATGAATGACAATGATGGTTACTCTTGATTGTCAACTTGACAGGATCTAGGATCAACTAAGAGAAATGCTTCTGGGAAGAAAATGTTGACCAAGGGAGGAAGACCAACAGTTCAGAGAAAGACTGTCAAGGAAGAGACATGCCAAATGCTGACATTCCTTCTTGGTCACTGGGAGTCAATTTTGAGGGGTAACTGAATGCCTGTTATAAAAAACGAGAACAGTTCATTAAAGAAACAAAGAAAGAAACAAGGGAATGTACTAAAAGCTAGGCAGTGAGCTGAAAGGGGAGCGTGTAGTAGAGTGAATGGGGACTTTACAGACTGTGGACAGGCAAGACCTCCGAAAAGAGATGCCATTTAAACTGAGTTCTGAAAGAAAGTAAGAAAGAACAGGCTCTGCAAACATGGATGGTCAAAACACTCCCAGACAATCTGGCCTCCATGGTCATTGTGTTCATGTGCACAAAGTCACACAGAGATACTCACATAATACATAATTAAAACTAAAAGTAATTTTTAAAAATTTAATAATATTTATTGGGCACCTATTCATCTGTCTATGTCATGCATCATGGTATGTGTTGAGGTCAGGGGGAAACTTTTGAGAGTTGGTTCTCTCCTTCCACTGTATGGCATCCGGAAATCAAATCCAGGCCATTGGTCTTGGCTGGCAAATGCCTTTATCCACTAAACCATCTCAGCTCCCCAAAAATCTTTAAAAGAAAGAGAAAGCAATTTAGAGGAGTGTTGTGGATAGCCCTGGCCTTGTATTTTGATGCTGCTTCCACTCCTCAGAGGAGCTGCAGATGAGGAGTTGCCTTGTGAACCTTCCCCCACCTTAACTTTTCTTTTGTTTGGTTGGGTTTTTTTTGTTTTTGTTTTTGTTTTTGTTTTTGTTTTTGACTCGGGGGTTTCTCTGTGTAGCCCTGGTTGTCCTGGAACTCACTCTGTAGACCAGGCTGGCCTCGAACTCAGAAATCTGCCTGCCTCTTCTGCCTGCCTCTGCCTCTGGAGTGCTGGGATATAGGAGTGCTAGGATATAGGAGTGCTGGGATTATAGGCATGTGCCACCATAACCGGCCCACCTTAACTTTTCAAATAAAGGCTTGAGCAGATGATTTGGCAGGAGGAAGTGGGAGGAGCTGAGAGCCTGAGGGAGGAGCGACAGGGGATAAACAGGAGGGGGAGGAGCTACGGGAGATCAAAGGAGAGACCGCAGAGAGAGAAAAGCTTGTAGCCTGGAGAAACCGCAAGTTATATGAAATAATATAGATGGAAATAGAGTAGTGTAGTGGGAGATCTGCCTAATCTAAGCTTGTAGCTTGTTTTGTTAACTGATTGAGTTGAGCTTTCTTTTACGGGGACTTGGGTTGGAAACAAAGTAGCAACTGAGGAAAAAAGCATTTTAGCTTATAGTCAATCACAGGTGGAAAGTCACAGAAACAGAAGCTTGGAGGGAGCTGATTGGTCATGTCAGATCCAGAATCAGGAACAGAGAATAAAGAAGATCTGCGGTGCCCAGCTCATGCCCTGCTGCTCATTCAGACCATTCTGTCATGAAAAGGTGTGACCCTCACTCAAGGTCTGTCTGCTCACAGTGATTGAACCAGTTAAAGCCTCTCACACGCATAGCCACAGACCAACCTAATCTAGACAGTTCCCCCTGAGATTCTCTTCCTAGGCATTCCTAGATTGTGTCAAGTTGATAAAAATAGCTAGCATACACGTTTATAAAAGATTGCATGTTGTTTCATTCAGAACTTTAGGGAGAATTGTTTGATATTTAAAAATTAATCAGCTCATCCAAAGCAAGACAATGTTACAGAAAACATTGCGTCTGACGGGAATGCCTCAAAGAAAACTGGCGGGGAGATTTTTTTTGTTCAATTCAGGCCCAGGGTACGAGGAAAGGGTAAAGGCAAATAGCATAAAAGGACACAGAGTTGAAATCTTTTATTATCTAGTGTAACGATTTCCTTCTCCACAGACAACCTGATTATAAGGATGATTTATTTTTAAAAATCATTTCAGAGTACTGATTTTATGTCTATTTAAAGGGAAAGAAGTGCAGAAGAGAAAAGGGCAGGGAGAGAGGGAGAGAGGGAGTGGGGATAACAACAACAAAAAAAACCCACATAAGTGGATGTTCGAGCACAGAAAGCAGGGAATGACACACATACACATGAGGTGTGGGGGGGATGCAGGTACCCATGCACACATGTATGTATGTATGTGTGTGCTCACACACATACATACATACCTCCTCAGAGCACACATCAGAGAACTCCAGTTTCCTTGATATACTTCAGTTCCATTTGACTTAGTACAAAAGCTCTATACTACTTTTGCGATTTATAAAATAAAATTCCACAAAAGTAAAGAAAGAAAGCAAAGAGGTGGCTCAGAGGTTAAGAGCTCTGACCGTTCTTCCAGAGGTCCTGAGTTCAATTCCCAGCACCCACATGGTGGCTCACAACCATCTGTGATGGGATCCAATGCCCTCTTCTGGTGTGTCTGAAGACAGCTACAGTGTGCTCACATATATAAAATAAATAAACAAGTATTTTTTAAAAAGAATGGAAGTGGCACACACCTTTAATCCCAGCACTCTAGGAGGCAGAGGCAGGCGGATTTCTGAGTTTGAGGCCAGCCTGGTCTACAAGAGTGAGTTCCAGGACACCCAGGGCAACACAGAGAAACCCTGTCTCGGAAAAGACAAATCCAAAAAACAGAAAAAAAAAGAAAGAAAGAAAGAAAAGAAAAAGAAAAAAAGAACAGAAGTGAAGTAAGGGACCAGGATCAATCAGTATTAGTCCAAACATCAAGCTCAGCAATCATCCAAGGACTACTAGGTAGCAAAGAGGATGTGCTGAGGACGGATTGCTTTAGTCAGAAAAGAAACTGAAAGATGACAGGTGGAACAGGTCAGGAGGCAGGAGGCTGCCTCCAGGATAGTGTCCTCGGCTACCTCTCTACTTCCTGCCACAAGATCACTTCTACAACTTTTTACTGACGGCCTCTCTTTTGTGATGTGTGCACTTTTAGCACAATACCTCAGTTTCCCATGCTGCACACTCCCCAAGGCTAGTGGTCTCAAGGACTGTTGTAGAGTATTCTTTTCTCTTCTTTAAAGAGGTACCCCCCCCCAAAAAGCAAATAAAGTTAGAGTCTACACATCACAATTCAAACGCCAGATGTCATCGGGAATTGACTTATGTCTCAAGTCGACATACTCACCAGAAGAGTGTTTGCTTAGCATGTGTGAGACCCTGGGCTCCATGCCCAGGACATGATTAAAAAAAGGGGGGGGGGGGCGCTGGCAAGTATCACATACCCAGAGCTTAACAGATGAGCAAAACTCGGGCTTAGAAAAATGTGAGCACATTGTCATGAAAACACAGAAGGTGTCAAATACATACTTTACTGCTAGTCATTTTACTGCTCAATGTTAACTGCAGAAGACAAAAAAGAAAAAGAAAAAAAAACATGCATTTGAAGTTAAAATAGATCTCATTATCTTTCTTGGCCTAGAGCTTCCTAGACTTAAATTGGTTCCTTCTTTGGCTCATTTGAACATCTTATTTGTGCTAAAAACAAAAAGAATCATAAAACAAAAGAAAAAGGCAGAGTACACAGTTCCAAGAAGATATATTTGAAATTCCCATACAAGCTCTCTTGAAACAAAACCAAACTGAACTAGGGACACAGCTCAGTGGTGGAGCACTTGCCTGGTGTCCACATCTTCAAACGTAAATGGGTCTGATTTTTTTTTTTTTTTTTTACTTGACTCAACTGAGCCAACCCTCTGTATAACTGGACAGGCGGCAGCAGCTGCAGTCCCAGGGTAATGCTTCCTGACAGAGCTGTAAGGCCCAGTTGTACTAGCAAAAGTGCTTAGGGCAGAGCTGGTACCTGAAGGTTTCCTTATCACAGTCCAAAATTCCAATTCCTGTCCTTTTACGATCCTACATCTTCCGATCTGCAGAGTTATAAAGTTACATTCTGCCACTTTGCACAGCTAGAAAATTCCCTTACCGCTAGCCACAGTAACTCACAGGACAAGACAAAGAAGCGTATTCCCCAGCTTCTGAGAGCAGAGCAAAGCATCCCTAATGCAAATAAGTGCTCCCAGCGGAACCCCTGCCACGCCCAGTGCTTAACAGCTGTGAGACTAGCTGCGGAAAATAAGAACCCATCTTGTCAGTACCTTATCAAGAAAAAGCAGAAGGCATCAAATACGTGCTTTGCTGCTAGCTGCTTTAATGTTCTGTATCTGCACAGAAAAAAATATATCCTTAGGTTAAAATAGATCTCGTCTTTCTTAGCCTAGAGCTTGCAAGACTTAAAATGGTTCCTGTTTTAGAAATGGCTTCTTTGTTTCTGTGTTGGGAACACTCAAAAATCCTCTTTTCGATTATTTTGAAATCTACAATAAATTATTGTAAATGTTTAAAGCGATGGGTATGCTAATTCCCTTGATTTGTTCGCTCTACTTTGTGTCGATGTAACAGGAGCCCTAAGGATTAGAATTTCTCCTGGGAAAATCCATGCTGGGGCGAGGGTAAGCCACTCCCAGGAGCTCTGGTACCAGAGGATAAACTGCTCACTCACAAGAAAAGACTTATCTCTCTGGCTTCTAACAGCTTGGACTCAGTGTTAAATTTATATATGCATTATTTCCAGCCTGTTGCTTCACCTTTTATAAATCACAATAGTACCATGGGCAAAGCAGAGAGGATTCAGAATTTTTGTCTGCTCAGTTCTGGCCAAAACAAAATTTTACTGCATAAGTGTGCAAAGAGGGGAGGGGTGGGGACCAAGCTTGCACATGCCTGTACATATGGAGGCCAGAGGTTAACATCAAGTGTCTTCTTGGATCATTATCCCTGTTTTTTCCCCAATGGATTGGTTTTACTTATTTATTCTAAAGATCTATTTATTTTATGTATATGAGTACACTGTAGCTGTACTGATGGTTGTGAGCCATCATGTGGTGACTGGGAATTGAACTCAGGACCTCTGCTTGCTCCGGTCCAAAGTAGCTGTCTTCAGACACTCCAGAAGAGGGCATCAGATCTCATTAGGGATGGTTGTGAGCCACCATGTGGTTGCTGGGATTTGAACTCAGGACCTTCAGAAGAGCAGTCAGTGCTCTTAACCACTGAGCCATCTCTCCAGTCCTTATTTATTCTAAATTTAAAATTAACATGCACAATATTTGGTTTCATTCTGTCATTTTCTCTTTCCTGTCTTCTCCCCCATCCCTCTGACACTACCAGCTTAATTCCTGAGGCAAGTTCTCTTACCAAACCTGGAGTTCACTTTTTCAGAAAGACGTGGGCCCCTGTGGCCAGCTTCTACATGGATGCTAGAGGTGCTCTTGCTTGCCTGTCGAGTACTTTACCTACTGAGCCATCTGCCCTGTGAGATGAGCCACCAAGAGCCAGAAATTGCTGTGACACGTGTTCTAATAGCATACTGTATCCCATGAAAATGTACAATTAGTATGTGCCGGATTGGATGAATGTGCCTAACTTGAAAAGGTTCCATTAGCAACATGATAGTCAATATAGAAAATAAGATGAGTAGGGGGAGGGAAGATGGAATAGGGGGTTTCCGGGAAGGGTGAACTGGGAAAGGGGATAACATTTGAAATGTAAATAAAGAATATATCCAATAAATAAATAAAAATAAGATGCAACCCTGGGATGTCTTATCCTAACAGTGTGTTTGCTAGCTGTTCCTTTCCTTGCAATTATCATTGTTGAGCCCTTTAAAAAAAAAAGACAGAAATAAAATTGGAAAGTGACTAATATTTTAAAATCCTTCTTAGATTCTGGCAGAGCCACAGTTAGCACTTTTTTACCTCTATTGTGTTATCCCGTACCTAACAGAATCACTGAATGTGCATACATACTGCCACTGGGCAGTCGTTGGGTGTGGCCTTTAGTAGAGTTAGGTCTAAAATTGATCTACATGTGAACCCTGATTCTTTTCGGTAGTGGACACTCAGCCTTGAGCCAGTGTCTGCACATCTTAGTTTCCTCTTCTATAAGGTCATACCCTCATAAGGAACACATACACACTGGTTACTTCTTCCAGCCACTATTCAATTAATCTTTTTTTTTTGGGGGGGGGGGAGGATTTTGGATTTGTTTTTTTTTTCCGAGACAGGGTTTCTCTGTGTAGCCCTGGCTGTCCTGGAACTCACTCTGTAGACCAGGCTGGCCTTGAACTCAGAAATCCACCTGCCTCTGCCCCCCAGAGTGCTGGGATTAAAGGCGTGCGCCACTACTGCCCGGCTTCATTTCATTTTTATAGTAATTCCTTGAAAGTACCATCTTCATAGTGCAGGTGAAGCAACTGAGGCACAAAGTGAACAGTGACTTCGCTACCCTCCTATGACAGACTAGTCATCTGCAGAGTTAAGGATTCTAATGCAGGTAAGGTCCCAAAGCCTTAACCACACCTACAGTCTCTGAAAATGAGGCCCTATCTGCTAAAAGCTGGTTTGTATGCACCACTGAATGTTTGGCAAGTGTCTACTAGGTAGCAGCTGGGGTTGTTATTCAAGGTCTGTCTTTTCTGCGCTCTGGATTTAAAATAAAACAGGCTGATGGAAGAGAGGATAGTCAGGGGAAGGGGTAGGAGATAGAATGTGCAAAGGGACCCAGAAGAAGCAAGGTACCCAAGGGAATACCTCGGAAATATGTGTTGCTGGCTAGGCCTTGAAAGAACAGAGTGACAATTCGTCACAGAAAATGGAAGCCTCAGTCTTGCCTAATGCATTGCAAACACAGAGACTGAGCATGCCTCGGATACCTGAGAGTCGCCTTTGATCCCACCCTATCCCTGAGGCGCTGCTCGGGCGGGCACAAGTCTGGCTTCCCCAGTTCTTCTCACGAGTCCGCCCCACGCCGGGCGGGGCCTCCTGGCCTGACTACTTTAACTGCCCCGCGAGCCCAGGGCACCAGGCACGAGGTGGCCAGCACACGGCTGGGGCTGGATGGCTACGTGGAGGCGGGATGGCCGGCTAACCGGCAGTCAACGGCTCCTGTGTGCGGGGCTGGCGGGGTCGTTCAGCCTCAGCCTCACCGCGCCCCTGGAGCTCGCCACTGTGCTGGCCCAAGTCGGCAAGGTGCAAAGCCACTCCCAGGGGCTCTGGGCCACCGGACGCCGCGTGTGGCTATCCGAGGGGCCAAGGGCCCTATGGAAAGGGAATGGCGTGGCGTGTCTGCGCCTCTTCCCCTGCAGCGTGGTGCAGCTGGCCGCCTACCGAAAGTAAGAGCCGGGTGGGAGGGGTCGGGAGGTCGGACTGGGATGGTAGAGCTACCACCCTGATGAATCCGAAGAAGTCTCAGTTCCCCTTTCTTCTAGAAAACCGGGCGGGAGTCGGGTGGGGGTGGAGGTTGACCTTGGGGGGCTACAGGGCCATATGTGTAGCCCCTAAAGTACAGTCGCAATTTTTCACATGCTCTTGAGATTCTTACCCAGTGACCTGCAGTTTTATGAACTCTTGAGTCTTTCTGGGAGGAGGCAGAATTAGCAAATGAATGATGGCTGGGGGTAAAGAAACAAAACGGCTTACCAAGGAGATAAGGTCTATCCATTCCCAAGGTCTAGTAACTTGAAAATGTTTGCTTTTCTGGCTTAGGAGAGAACACTTTTTTAAAAAAGATTAATTATTTATATTAGGGAGATCTCATTAGGAATGGTTGTGAGCCACTATGTGGTTACTGGGATTTGAACTCAGAACCTCCAGAAGAGCAGTCAGTGCCCTTAACCTCTGAGCCATCTCTCCAGCCAGCCCCAGTAGAGAGCGCTCTTGATGGTGTGTAAAAAGTGAGACCAGTGTCCTAAGGAGTCAGTGCTTAGTACCAGGAAGAGGGACCAGTGTGTTGCCTCAAAAAGATTTCTGTCCACCATCCCCAACCCCGACTCAGCCTAACTTGGCTTGAGGATCCCATGGGGCCTGCAGTCCTTTCCCCAGCAGGGACTCGTCTCTGATGTTTCCCCAACTCCTGGCTGTCATCCTGTGGAGTTTTCTCACCTTCTCCCACATCACCCGCTGCTGCTGCTGCTGCTGCTGCTGCTGCTGCTGCTGCTGCTGCTGCGAGGGTAAGATCTAGAGATGCAAATGATGGGTGCAAGTGAGTGACCTTAAAAAGAGCTCAAGGAGATTTGCACGGGAGCTGGAAAGAAAGCCTAAAACAGAAAGCCAGTGATGGCAACTCTGGAGGAGGGGCTGTTTCTCTAGTGGGGACGATGGTCTGTAAGTTCTTCATTCCATAGGCACACTGCCAGCTCTAGAGACGGCCTTGGCCCGGAATTAGACAAGCAGCCTACAGAAGGGAGGTGGTCAAGGCTCTCTTTGTTTTGTTTTTACTTTGTTTCCAGCGCTGGAAGTAAAAGACCCCCCCGGCCTTGGAGCAGGCGAGGGAGGCGCTTTATCACTGGATTCCCAGGCCTAGGAGCTGGTCAGCCGGAACCACAGTTCAGCCTTGAGAGAGAGTCAGGTGGTTACTTGAAAGGCCAAGGCCGGAGCTGGGATGGGAGGCTTGCCTGGCAATTGATGCTCTGAATGGAATCATCCTTACCTTTATAGTGTTCCCACCCAGCATTCTCTGTGGCTTCGGCTGTTTCCCCCCAGCAACATCTGGCCTGCGGTCTTGACTTTTTTTTGTTTGTTTGTTTGTTTTGAGACAGGGTTTCTCCGTGTAGCCCTCGTTGTCCTGGAACTCACTGTGTAGACCAGGTTGGCCTCGAACTCAGAAATCTGCCTGCCTCTGCCTCCCAAGTGCTGGGATTGGTATGGCTACCACTGCCCAGCGTGGTCTTGATTTTTAATGATTCGATTTTTCCCTATTTCCCTCTCTTCTCCACAAAATGCTAGGGAAATGTTTCCTTGGATAAAATAGAATGTGTACAAAGGAGCAGGGGGAAGGAACAGATTTTCTAAGCCTGATTCTAATGGCATGGCTTTTCTTTTAGCCATCTTTTTTTAAAAGATTTATTGATTTATTTTATCTGAGTACACTGTTGCTGTCTTCAGACACACCATCAGAGGGCATCTGATGCCCAGATCCCATTATCACATGACACAGGACAGGAAGCAGTATGTCCATATTTACTGATGTAGAACTGAGCTCATGCTGGGACACCTCAAATCTGTGACAGTATTACCACTTGGCCTTCTAGTTCCAAACCTTGTACTGTATGTAGCACATCATGCCACCTTCCCTTCTGCATTCATTTGATATTAGTTAGGACACACAAGTAACCACCACAGACATGAAGCTAGAGGAAATGCAAGAACAAAGGAAGTATGGTCCCCTACCTCAGTTTCTAATGTACTTGGTAAAAAAAAAAAAAAAAAAAAAAAAAAAAAAAAAAAAAAAGACAAAAGACAAAAAACGTCTCCATCCACACACATAAAGTCCGAGGTGGCATGTGACTGCTGTGAATCAAATGCTATGGAAACGGACACCAGATGAGCCATGAGAAGATGGGGAGGTGTCACAGAAGAGAAGAAAAGATCTGAGTTTGCCCTTGGGAGAATAAGTAGGACTGCTCCGGTGGGCCAAGATGAGGCGTTGCAGGGAATGTCGGCACAGGCAAAGAAGAGGGAAGGTATGCAGCACAACCAGCTGGCAAAGCGGGGTGGAGAGATCTTGAAAATCACACTTGGTATGTGAGGATGGCTGTGGGAAATATTTATGCAGGGTGGGGGAAGTGCTGGGATTAATAGAAAATCAAGGGGGAGTGATTGTCTCTTGGTAATCGGGTAGGGTGGGAGAGGAGAAAAGCTGTGGGTGGTAGCAGTAGCTAGAAGCCTGACACACCACGCAGCAGCTGAGAGGATCTGGGATGGGTCGGTGACAGAAGAGCACAGAATTACATAGACTAGGCTTGCTGATTTTATTTCCTGACAGATTCGTTTCTTTCTGAAAACTGAAGAGAAACGTGCCAGTGAAAGGCAAGGTGCAGCTAGAAAGGTTGATTAGTCATGAGGCCCATCTGCCCTGCATAAAGACGACAGTCATGGCTAATCAGCACATCCATTCATTTTACTCTCTCCTGGCCACGAAATTGCGAAATAGGTGACTGGGAATAACAGTACACTGTCTGATTGGAACAAAACCTCCAGCGTAATCAGTGAATAGAGTGGATGAAAAAAATTGTCCATAATTACAATGACAGAGCTCGAGCTTAAAAACAGGTCCTCTGGCTCCTTAGTCCAGGGTTCTGGCTCCTCCCACACTGCTAGAATGGCTGCTTAACTGGATCGACAATGAAAGGAGATGACTGGTTTGTGTTGGGTGCTATGCTTCTGTCACAAGCAAAGAATAGCTGATACAATGGGTGGCTTTCAAATGCGTCAAAAAGAAGGGTCCTCCTCCAACTTTCCTGCTTGTTAATCTGAATATGCATTGGTTTGGGTCCCTGCAGTTATGAAATGCTCAGAACCACCACCATATCCTTATTACATAACCAGTCATGAGCTTGTGTTGGGGTATGCTGGCTGCTAGCTTGTGTTAGCATCACAAGTAGTGATCACATATATCCAGGGATGTGCGTAGAATCTGAGCTAGCTGAAAGGAAGGAAGGGGTACCTGCAGGTCACTAATGCATTCAGCCTCCCTGAAAAAAAAATCTTCTGTGCTCATATGTCCACGAGGAAGAACAAAATTGGGGCACTGCTGCCCCACATAATCAGACAAGAATTTTTAAGATATAAGGACCATAGTGATGCCATTGGTAGTCTAACGAGGTTATCTATCTTGACTATTTATTTTAATGTGTGTGAGTGTTTGCCTGCATGTACTTATGTGCACTGTGTACATCCCTAGTACCCACAGAGGTCAGAACAGGGCTCCAGGTCCCCTGAAACTGGACTTACAGATGGTTGTGAACCACCATGTGGGTAGTAGGAACCAAACCTCCGTCCTCTGGAAGAGCAGCCACTGCTCTTAACCACTGAGTCATCCATCTGTCCAACCCCCTGACTTTGCTATCCTAAGGGAAGATTAGTGCTTAAGAGTCTGGGAAGAAAGAACTTCCTTCAGTTCTTCTTTTTTCATTTTCTACATTTGATAAGACTACTTCATACAACAAGCCAACATAGGATAGTTCAAGGACTCTAGTAAGCCAAGGGCCTGTTTCCACCTAGATGCCTCTATCAGTCATTTCCTTGTCAGGACTGCTGAGCTCTTTCCTATGTGATCTGAGCTGAGAACTAGCCCAGTGTCTGGCACATTACAGTAGGTCAACAAATGGACAATAAATTAACCTATGTCCTAGATGGCGGAGTGGTTTAGGGAATGAGAATGGGATCCTGAGAAAGAATGGTGTTTTTGCATTCCAAACTCCCAAGTATATTTTTTTTTGGCTTGCTACAGACAATATGATGATCATTTCTACTTCCTATGTCTCCTGTCCTTCCAACTTTACTGGCCAGGGAAAAAAAGCAGTAAGCCAGCATTAACACAGAAGTCCGTAGGCCACTGGCAAATGCCAGCTTTAATTGTCTGTGTATCATTTCCCTTTGATGCTGGGAGCAAAGCCAGGAGTCCAATTGAGATGCACCAATAACCGCTTGAAGGAGACGTTAGGAATGAACTCCTTTTCACAGGAGCAGAAGCAGTAGCCTGGGATTCCTCAGCTGGTGTCACCTGAATGCCCACTCATTATTCCTCAGGCCAGCTGTCACCCTGTCACCCAGACACCAGGACAGCTACCCTTTCAATGGAAGTTTGAGAGCCAAAGAACTGGGAACGCTTTCATTTTGAAAAAGATAAAAAACTATTCTTTTAGCCCAACTCTGTTGTTTACTTTTATTCCAATCCCCCAGTACCTTCTCCCTATACCATTCCATGACAGAAAGTACTATTTTTCCTGGTTTCCCAGCCTCTTCACTAAGGAATGAACTTGCTTTTTGTGGCCTGGAAGGGTGTGCTGTGTAGAGGTACCCCTATAAATAATTTCTTCTGGGGTAAGCAGTCATCATTAGGGATGTCCTGCTTCTCAAAAGACTTATAACCAGATAGTTTATGGTTTGCATTTGTGAAACTCCATGCAAAGTAATTTTAACCAAATTGTAAACCTACTGAGAAATACAAAGCACAGTTTGTCAAACATTCTGATGCCTGCCATCCACACATCACATATTATTTTTAGTCGGTCTCTCTTTATTAACTAGGCTAGCCTTGAACTTTTTCTGTAGCCCAGACTGGTCTCAAACTCGAGATTCTCCAGTCTTAATCTCCCAAGTGTTAGAATTACAGGCCCATAACACCAATCTCAAAATATCTTTGTTGATGTTGAAGGGTGGAGGGGGGGACTCCCCCTTGTTTCATTTTTGAGTTTGAGTCTTGGCCAAGCAGGGCTCAAATTACTGGGCTCAAGTGATTCTTCTGCCACAGCCTCCCTAGAAGTCGTGACTTGACAAGCCTGGCTCCCACATATTCTCTTAAATATACCGAAGTCTGGATGAAGGTAGCTTCCTCTTCCTGTTTGTTCTTGGTCCTAGTCCCTCTCCCCTTCCCATGGGTCTACTTGTACCTGGTTGCATTACACAATACTCACGGGTTTTCTTGCTTATGCTTGCCATATACTCCAGATGACCCGCAGCTTGTTTGATTCATTCATCAGTATGCCCTCACAGCTTCTTTCTTGTGAGTCTATGAGTTGTCTAAGCTCGTTCGTTTTAACCAGATGGCATCCACTGAATGGCAATGCCATCATTTATCCACTCCCCTACATTTTGACATTGAATTGTTGGAGCTTCTCATTCTTATAAGAAATGTCTGTGGTGTGTCTTCGTGTGTAGAGCTGTAAGAATTCCTCCAGGCTGTGAGCCAGGAAGTGGAATTACAGAGTAAAGACCTGTGCTTCTCCAACTTTACAAAGGGTGAAGGTTAAAGGGTGAGGGTTATCAGTTTCCACACATTCCTCTCATCATTTGCCAGTCAATGCCAGTCTGCTGGGTGAGAAGTAGGTATCTTGTCACTGTTTTTGTTTGCTGCTTTTCTGGTAACTGGTAAAACAACAACTATGTTTATCATTATCATTATAAAGGAAACTAATTCTTTTTTTCAAGATAGGGTTTCTCTGTGTAGCCCTGGCTGTCCTAGAACTCACTCTGTAGACCAGGCTGGCCTCGAACTCAGAAATCTGCCTGCCTCTGCCTCCCAGAGTGCTGGGATTACAGGCGTGCACCATCACTGTTGTTTTTGCTTTTTCAAGACAGGGTTTCTCTGTATAGGAAACTAATTCTTTAGACTAAATTTAACAGAGTATATCTGAGCAAAACCAAACCAAAGTCCAATCAGATATCTCCCCGAACCAAGGAGTTTCCAAGAACTCCAACCCACCACATGACAATCAGACAGCATTTCTAGGAAAACAAAGAGCAAGGAATAGAAAACAACTGAAATGGTGGCAGTTTAGTTAATCATTATAGCCTAATCAGCTAACTGGACGCAGGGTCTTCTGCAGCTAGCCAAAGCCCAGTGGCTACAGTTAAAGTTGATACTGGCTGGTCTATTGGGCTCCAAACTCAATTTCTGGGATGCTGGACTTGGGATGTAACAGAAGTGTATACCTAATGTGGTGACCACTCTGGCTTCCATCCCCAGTGCTGGAGGAGACTGAAATCTCTGTTTTCATTCATTTCAGGAAATTCTGTTCCTTATTAGTGTCAAGAGGATGGACAGGTTGCATTCTGATATAGCAACTGCCAGGTGCTTTTGTTCATTTACAGCACCCTACCCCACCCCCACACCCCCACATATAAGTTAGATTATTCAAATAAAAGGCAGAAAAATGCTGGAGGTGAAGTGGCAAGAATTTGGAGAAGATACAGATCGGTGGCTGGACTTTCTTATACTTAGCTAACATTATATGATGGTAGAATTTAAATTTACTATCCAATAATTCCAGTACAATTATATATTATATATTTTTCATATTGTATGGTGGTTTACATAAGAATGACCTCCATAGACTCATATGTTTGAATGCTTGGCCCATGGGGAGTGGCATTATTAGGACATGTGACTCACTGTTGAGATGGGTGTGGTCAGGGCTGGAGAGATGGCTCAGTGGTTAAGAGCACTGACTGCCCCTCCAGAGGTCCTGAGTTCAATTCCCAGCACCCACATGGTGGCTAACAGCCATCTGTAATGGGATCTGATGCTCTCTTCTGGAGTGTCTGAAGACAGCTTCAGTGTACTCACATATATAAACAATTCTTTAAAACAGAAGAAATGGGTGTGGTCTTGTTGGAGGAAGTAACTCTGGGGTTGGCTTTGAAGTTTCATTTGTTCAAACTATGCCCAATGTGGCTCACAGTCACTTCTGTCTGCATATTAAGATGTAGAACTGTCAGCAGCTCATATGTGTGCCTGAATGCTGTCATGCTCCCCGCCATGATGATAATAAACTACACCTCTGAACCTGGAAAACAGCACCAATTAAATGTTTTCCTTTATGAGTTGCCAAAGTCATGGTCTCTCTTCACAGCAATAAAAACCCTAAGACATTGTAAAGTACTTCCAAATGCTAAGAACTATTCGAAGCTCTACAGAGCATGCTATCATGGTCCAGACCTCATATCTTGAGATGTCTCTGTTTCCCCACCACCAGGTTTGTTGTGCTATTCATGGATGACCTGGGCCGCATTTCCCAGTGGAGCTCCATCGTGGCTGGAAGTCTTGCAGGCATGGTTTCCACAACTGTCACATACCCTACAGACCTCATCAAAACCCGACTGATTATGCAAAACATGCTGGAACCATCTTACAGGGGCCTGATCCATGCTTTTTCTACTATTTATCAACAAGAAGGGTTCCTGGCCCTTTATCGAGGAGTATCCCTCACTGTTGTAGGTAAGGTGGAATTTGACGCCCAAGGAAAGGCTGTTCTTTGACACATGTGAAAGTAGTTCAAACCTCTGCCTTCTGTGTACTAAAACTGCAGGCACATATCCCCATACCACAATTTTAGAGGCCTAAAGATTGCAGGCCAAGCAATACAAGTGACTCAGAGAAGCCTGGATTCCAAGCCACCCTCAAAACTGCTCAGCTGACAGGAGTCCTTACTGTGTGTATCCATGATTCAGCACAGCAAGATCTCAATGGTATGTGTAGCCTATGACAGAGCTACATATACACGAGGCCTCTGTTTGCCAAATCCAGGATTGATTTAGTCCATCTATGCAGTACTAAATGAGATTAGTCAGTCGGTCCTCTGGAGAGTTGGCTTCTAGGGGACTGACTACTGTCCCCTGGGTATCTTCACATCTCTCCTGCAGGTCTTTCTTATCCAATATACTTGGCCCTTTTGAGGTCATCTGACATTGCCAGCTTGCTTTGTCTGTTCCTCAGGCTGCCTCCCTTTGTTTTCACTCTCTATGTTGGCTTTTTTTCCCCCATTGGTGTTTGTTTGTTTGTTCATTAGAGAAAAGGTCTCACACTGTAGAGCTGGTTGGCCTGGAATTTGCTATGTAGACCAGGCTGGACTCAAACCTGCAGGGATCCTCCTACCTCTGCCTCCTTCGTACTAAGATTGCAAGCACATACCACATACCCAGCCTTCTCCATTGGCTTTCTCGCCCTGAATCCCCTCCCTAGGGGAGCCCATCTTGTATCTTCAACAAGCGTTGAGTGGACTTTAACTCCTAAAATCTTTAATAATAATGCTAATATTTTAGGGCTGCTCACTGGGTACTAAGTACTTTTCTAGAAGCTATGATGTATTTTGATCATATTCATCCCCAATCTTAACTTACCAGTCACACTCTTGAAGAAATATAACAACAAATTCTTTTTATTGTTTATAAATTGTACATATATATCTACATCTGTGTGTGGAGGCATGTGTTCACCAAATCCAGAAGAGGGCTCTGGATGGGTGTTCTCATATGTGCTCTGAGAACTAAACTCGTGTCCTCCACAAAAACATAGCACACTCTTAACTGCCAAGCCGTCTCTCCAGCTCTCTTATTTTTAATTGATATGTGCTTATACATATTTATGGGCTATTATTTGATATTTTGATACATGCATATATTCCATAATGATCAAGTCAGAGCACTTTGCATATCCATCACCTCAAACATTTATTTTCTTTGTGGTGAGTTCCCCCATTCTTATTAAAAATATCTTTTCTAGCTACTCTGAAATGTTCAACACATTGTTCTTTTTTGTTTGGTTGGTGGTTGATTGGTTTGGTTTGTTTTTTTAGACAGGGTTTCTCTGTATAGTCCTGGTTGTCCTTTAACTGACTCTGTAGACCAGGCTGGCCCCTGCCTCCCGAGTGCTGGGATTACAGGTGTGCGCCACCACTGCCTGACCAGATCTCATTTTTTGAGAGACAAATTTAGTCTGTAAACTGAAGATGGCTCTGAAATTTTCTGGAAATGTGTGAGAGTATCAGATAATACATCAATTGCTCACCATCTTACACAATATATGATGCTAACCGGGCCTTATGACATCTAAGCCAGGTCAGGTAAACTCCAAGGGCACAGTTAGCATAAAATGTTTCCTTCTTCATTAGACAACAGTCTTTTTCTAGCCTCCAATACTAGATCAAGTGCTCTATGGAAGTGCTTTATTTTTTAAGATTTATTTATTATTATGTTTAAGTACACTGTAGCTGTCTTCAGACACTCCAGAAGAGGGCGTCAGATCTTGTTCTGGATGGTTGTGAGCCACCATGTGGTTGCTGGGATTTGAACTCAGGACCTTCGGAAGGGCAGTTGGTGCTCTTAACCACTGAGACATCTCTCCAGCCCGGAAGTGCTTTATTTTTATTTTCTTTGTAAGAATGTATGTATATACATGAGTCCCTGCCCCCCCCCCCCCGGGCCGGGGGTTGAAGATAGTGTCAGATTCCCTAGAGATGGAGTTACCGCGGTTCCGAGCCACCTAATCCTCTACAACAACAGCAGGTGCTCTTAAGAGCCATCTCTTCAGTACCATGGAAATGACTTTTCTCCCTCCATGTTCCTTTTGATTTTTCTCCTTTTTTGTGTTTGAAACACACCGAAAAGTTCTTAGATTTATAAATAGCCACACACTCACTGAATAATACATCAGTTTATATTTTTACTTTATCTCGTCTATGCATCTTTCAGAGCCATTCATCAGTCCATCCTTTTCTTCGGTGATTTCAATGTAAGTTATAAATACCAGTACACCCCCAAGCCCGTCAACATCTGTATCACAAACCCAAGTTCAGCATCTAGTTAGGGGTTATTTTCTTCTGCCTGAAGCAGTGTCTTATGTACTCAAGTAGCCCAGGCTGGCCAAAAACCTTGCTGTGTAGATAAGGATGAACTTGAACTATCACTGATCCTCCTGCCTCCACCACCCAGATGATGGGATCATTGGTATGCGTCACCACACCTAGCTCTCGAGATATGTTTACAGTTCTTTTAGGTACCATTTATTTACTGTAAACTGCACGACCTTGAGTGACCCACTCTTACATCCTGACCTTGCGGTGCTGTCACTCCAGACCCAGAACATGCCCTTTAGCAAGTTAACTAGAAGAGCATAAGCAGTCCCAGATCCCTCCTATTCCATTTGTGTATCCCCCCCTTCCACCTTCCCCCTTGGCCTTTTTTTTTTTTTTTTGATCCAGACAGTGATTCCCAAGACAGCAACCTCTCTCTGTACTTGACTTACAGGTGCTGTTCCCTTCTCTGCTGGCTCCCTTCTAGTTTACATGAACCTAGAAAAAATCTGGAATGGACCCCGGGACCGCTTTTCTCACCTGCAGAACTTTACCAATGTCTGCATGGCTGCTACTGTGAGCCAGACTCTCTCCTTTCCCTTTGACACTGTGAAGAGAAAGATGCAGGTGCGGAGCATTGGGGCGGGGCCAGGGTGGGGTGAGGTGGGGTGGGAGGCAGATTACCTTAAAGCATTTGCAGTTGAGTAACCACAAAGAACATTTTGATTCCATACACCCACCTCCTCATCCTGCCTTACAACCCCACCACAGAAGAATTTTTCTACTGTGCTCAGGACTGCTTATGCAAATACTATGCAAACCACTGCTAAACTCTCCAGCTACTAGCTTAAGCCAATGCCTGTACCTCTTTTTTATGTATCCATCTTCTAGAAAGCTTCCAGATAAGTATCCCTTTTCTTCCATGGTCCCTGGATACATCACTTATGGTTCTCTTTCCTACAACACCAGAAAAGGAGGACACTGCAGAGTGCAACCTGTTAACTTGCCTTCTTGATGCCACCACAGGGAAGGCATAGCACTCTTTCTTGTCGCCGTGCCTTTCCTGACTTGCCAGGGCTAAAATAAACCAAAAAAAAAACTGTTCAGCAAGGGGCCCGAGAAAGAAGCTGCACTTCAAAAGGGTGCAACTGGCCGTGCACTGTCCTAACAATTACCAGGGAACCGTGTTCACTATAGGCACAAAGGCAAAATGGAAAGATGGAGGCTGCAGATTGAAGAGCGAGCTAGCTTACCCAGCATTCCTATCAACAAAACCAATCTGATCAGTCGATGATATAACAGGAGGGAGTCACAGCCACGTGTGGGCAATCAGAATTCAAGCAAGACTGACTTGTTAGCATCTTCCCCTGATCCAGCTCTCTCCGCTGGCTCGTCTGCCTCCTTGGCCTCTCTGATGTGACTTATATGTTCTTGAAGCTTTGCAGAAATGAATCTGAGGTTATTTGCATGCCACTGGAAATGAGTAGTCCCACTTGTTGGTTTCCCCACATGACTGACTTGTTTCTCTAGTTTCTCAATGCTACTCCCCACTTCCTGTTTCCCTGCTACAGTATACTTTGGCCAGTTTGGTCAGTGCTAAAAACCGTGAAGGGACATGGCTTCCCAATGCTGTTTTCAGACATGATGATACTCCACTCTGCCACTCCAGTCCACAAAACATCTCATCTGTCTGGGTTTCTAATACTTATAGATTCTAATAGTTACTAGTTTTTTTCTATGTGTACACACACACACACACACACACACACTTGCATTATTTTTTTAGAAATTGTGTTTGGACTACATGGTAGCTTGCTTTTTTTACTTATCACATAACAGATACAACTCCAGGCCATTAACTGTTTAGTTATCAAGTGCTAGTTTGCCCTGTGAATGTGTTAGAAATAATTAAAATTTCTTAGTTTCTAAATAATGGGGCTACTTCTAATTCTTAAGTATTAGAACAGTGTGATAAAATCTCTTGTGTTTTTCACATTATATCCCTAGAAAGTGACTTACAGGTCACAAGACCTGAATGAGTCTAAAGCATTCTAAGTTTTAGGTATTAAGGATTGAGCCCAAAGATATGTGTGAGTTAGACTAGTGCTCTACTACCACTGAGCTACATCCCCTGCCATTGCATATTTGCATAAGATCTCCTTAAATCTTATTATCAGGACTGGCCTTGATCTTCCCATGTAATCCAGGAAAGGCTTCAAACTTGAGAGTTTCCTGCCTTAGTCTCCAGGGTACTGGGATTTGCAGCATGAGCTCACTTCCTCTCTTTTGCTCTTGAGAGCTCTCTCCCTAATTGTTTTTCGTTTGTTTTTACCTTTAATTATTTATTTATGGATTTTATGTGAAGTAGAGCCCTGTCTGCATATACCCCTGTATGACAGAAGAGAGCATTAGACTCCATTATAAATAGTTGTGAGCCATCTCTCTGCCTCCTTGTTTCTTTGTTTTTAAGACAGGGTTTCTCTGTGTCTATAGACCAGGCTGGTCTCAAACTCAAATCTGCCTGCTTCTGCCTCCCAAGGGTTGGGATTAAAGGCATGTACCACTATGCTAACTCAGTGAAATTTACCAGAGGCAAAGGTAAGTGTATCTCCATGATTTTGAGGCCAGCCTGGTTTACAGAGTGAGTTCTAGGACAGCCAGGGCTACACAAAGAAACCCTGTCTCAAAAAACCAAGAGAGAAAGAGAGCGGGAAGATGAATATCTTATCTCTCTTACTGCCAGGGACATACTCAGCACTTTCTTGCCTCTTTTGAGTCTGTTCTAGTTTATATAAAGTTTGGTGAGCTTAGCTACCTACCACTAGTGGATCTACCTAAAATAGAACCTTGAGACCTAAGTGATATCTGGATCTCCAGCTTTACTTTCTCGTTCTGGGTGCTAAAACAATGGCTCTCTAGAGGGGACTCTAGCCAACACTGCATTCTGCACTACAATATCACCTTACCATAACAATCTGCCTCCAACCCAGGTAAGACACACTGAGAGTGAGAATTTGAATGCAATCCTAATCATTTCCCCTTTATTTGGGAACCTTCTAGATAATGCATATATCATATGTCAAGACGCTGCATTCACAGCTGAGTATGGTGGTATGTGCCTGTGATCTAAGGTCAAACCCTCAAGGTCACCATCATCTACAATAGCCAGTTTGAGATTAGCCTCAAGAAAACAAAAACAGATAAAACAGCTTTCAAATAAATGCAAAGTCATAGTGGTTGTTTTTAAAAATATAAGATAATTATACTAGGATTTGGCATCTAATTATGGCTAACATCATAAATGTCATCTGAAGATATAGTTAAGACAATTAATATGACTTAGCCAAATTTTTATTTTTAATGGTTTAATAAATATAATAACTTGACCATAATATATATATATTTGTTTGTTTGTTTGTTTATAAATTAACACCCAGGACAGAGCCACAGGCTTTTAAATGCAAACATGGCATTACCTTCTCTGGCCACTAGGTGTCACTGCAGTAAGCGCATAGTCTCTGAACCATGGAAAGCTATGAACCAGCAGCTTAGTGAATTACTAACTTCACAGTCCCAGGTCAGAATCCCTTTCAGTTAGTAAGATAAGGGGCCAGAAGCAACAGGAAACACCTAACGTTTTTTTCTTTTCCTGTAAAGTACACAATGCAATATTCCTCAAGAAGAGAGAGCCATAAGAACCGCCTGCCCCCACTGGATCAGGCAGGTTTACCTACTTCATTTGTCACAAGGGCACCAAGCTGCTGTGACCTGAACGCAGTTAATGGTAACATTTGCATTCCATTGGTTTTCTCCGTGGCACTGCCCAACATGAAGCAAATCAACAGCAGGTGTCTGGTGGATAGCCAACTGAACAGGGAGATTTTCCCAGCACCCACAGTGGCCGGCGCCTTTGTCTGAGTGCTTAGTCGTCTTCACAGGCTTTTATCCAGACACTTGTGCATACAATCTGTCTGTCTAATAGCATGGCAGGTTGGAACTCTTCTGAACATTAATGACAATAATCAGAGGTCTTGTTTAGCCACCTGAGCCCTTCCTTCACCAGGCTTACATTTATTTTATTCTGCCTTTCTTTTGCTTGCTTGGCCGACTAGAGGAAGGAGAGGTAACTAATTTATGCATGTGCATGTTTTGAGAGAATGTTTCTTGGGGAGAAGGGTCAGTTGTATGTGGAATGAAATGCCCCTACCCCGTTTGCTCTCACGGACCCTAATATCCCCGTGCCTGAAATCTCCTTTTTTTCTATCTGCATCTCCACCTGGCTAAGACCCTGGACAAGAAGATGCTGGCAGTACTAAGTGTATTGAAGAAGCAATAGGCGGGGCATAGTGGCATAACCTTTAGGGAAGCAGAGGCAGGGGAATTTTTGTGAATTTGAAGATAGCAAGTTCAAAGCCAGCCAGACCTACATACACAGTGAGACACTGTGCCAAAGGGGGTGGGGGTGAAGAAAAGGAAAGGATTCAATAAAAGAAAGTTTAAGATGGAAGAAATGTTGACAAAAATATTTTATGCGATTAATTTATAAGCCTTATTAAGAACCGAAGAATTATGGGGAAAAACTATAATGGTTCCATAGACAGGTGTATTTAAAGAAAAGGTGAGACAGGCTGGGACACTGTGCTGGGAATCTGGGAACAGGTTCAAACATGGCACCTGGAGTCTGGTAGTCCTTTTGAAAGAACCAGGAATGAGGTCGTTGCGCACCCCTCCACTCCGTTGCTATTAGGTATGTCCATTTCATCAACTACAAACCCATGTGCCACCCTGTTGATTTATACCCCAGTGGACTCTGCCCCCACCACAACTCACAAGGTAAGCAGGATTAGGCCAGGTCAGCACTTGAACTGAAAGTGCATAAAATTGAAGGACAAAGGTGGTATCCAAGTGGCACAGCTCAGTGAGCAGAACACACATGGTCAGTGAATAAACAGAGGCCCCAGCCTGCTCAAATAGACTCCAGTCCGACTGAGATGCTTACCACCTGCAGCAACCTTTGCTGAACAGGACACGGTCACTCCATTAACGCACTCAGAGCTTCTCATGCTCCTTTTTACACCGCCACCCCCGCCTCCCTCCTCAGTCCTGGACTCGTGGTTCTCACAACCTGCTGACTTGTGCCACTGAATATATTCCATCTCCGTGATCACTTCCAACGCACTATCAGCTACTCCTGTTCCCCTAAAACTGTCTCTCTAGACTTTTCCCTTTCTGGGCCATCATTGTCCCAGATACCCAAGCTAAGCATCCAGAAGTTAGGTTTGGCTCTGCTGTCCCTTCCCCCAAAGTTCATTTGCTTCTGCATTCATAAGTCTCCTACAAGGATCCTTGTTTTTTTTATGGCCCTGACTCCAATCAGAGGCCTTATCAGCTCATACTGCAGCACATCCTGTTCTCTAGGATTGATTCTAAAAGTCACCATTAGCAGCGAGCGGGGAGATACAGTGGGCACTGAGTCAAGTGCAAGTTCATTATCCCACTCAATCCTTACAACAATTCACAAAGTGAGCCCTGTTATTACTGTACCTATTTTATTGTGCATGTCTGTCTGCATATGCGTGCCTGTCTGTGTGTGTATGTGTGTGTGTGTGTGTGTGTGTGTGTGTGTGTGTGTGTGTGTGTCACAGTGCACATACAGAAAGAACCTAAGGAAGTCAGTGATCTCTGTCTACCACACAGGACAGGTTCTGGAGCTCAGACTCAAATCATCAAGTCTTGGCAGCAAGCGAGTTTACCTGTTGAGCTATCTCGCCTATTGAGATGAGCAGACTGGGGCACTCAAGGGTTCTGTAGATTCCAAGCCCATCTTTGACCAACAGAACTGGGATAAAGGCCATGCAGTTTGCTCCAGGATCGCCCTGTCCATGTTGCTCCTTCTCTATCACCTTTAGAGAAAAAAGGCCAGCCCCAGCAGCCTGGCAGGTCTCCCTCCCCAACTTCGCTGGTCCTGTTGCATAGAGGCCCTTTGTATAGGGAGTTGCAGAATCAGATGTCTGTAAGAATTCAGAAGCAGCATGGACAGGAGAGCTAGGGAGACCCAGACAACAGGCACTCAGCCCCAAACAATAAGCCTTTAAATGCATTCTAAGCCATCATGCCTTTTGAAAGCCTTCTAGAGAACTAAACTCTGGGCTCACAGAATGTGATTAGCATTTAAATATGTGTAGCAGAAAAGAGTGAAGGGAGCGGGTGGAGGCTGCCGCTGAGCTGCACCAGTCTCTTCTCAGGAAGATGCTTGTCATTTAGAAATGCAATGGGAGCCTCTAAATGTACATCCAGGTTTTGATGTGAAATCTAATTTTTAAGGTTACAAATTAAAAGTCCTGTCGGGGCAAAGCAAAACATGCCTTCTTTTGGCCTCTGCTCAACTGAACCATCCAGTTGCAATAGTGAAGAAGTTCCCCTCCCCCAAGCCCTGCCGACCAAATGTATTTTATATTCCAGTCAACAGGCCTTTGTACCCGCAGCTACCTACCTCTCTCTGCCTGAGCATCCCTTCTGTCTCTGTAAAGGTTCAAGTGAGCGTACCTTGGTAGCAGTATCAGTTGCTTTCCTTTGCTGACTTTTCCCACCCATAAGGCACGTAGTTTCAGATAATGGGTAAAGGCAGATATTTAAATCTCTGTGCAGGCACTCCAGGCCACTGGTGAGGGGGTCCTGGGGAAGAAGAAACTAAAGTAACTGTAGGGCACCTTCTCTGAAAAGGTAGATGCTCTTTTCCCTGACTCCCACTTCTACTCCTATGTCTCCGAGCACAGTAGTTGTATCACCAAAAGTTGGTAACTCCTTTTAAAGGATGCTGTTAGTCTCTCCGTGGGCCCTCTCACTCTGACAATTTTCTTTCCATAGCATTGTTTCCTATCTCACCATTTTTTATCTCAACATCATTGCTCTGCTGTCTCTTCCCTGCCAAAACTACGTCCTGATAGCAGTCATCTTATTGTCCCAAACAGAAGTACTCTCCTCCACCTCAGTGCCTTAGTCTTTTGTTTGTTTGTTTGTTTTGTTTTTCGAAACAGGGTTTCTCTGTGTAGCCCTGGCTGTCCTGGAACTCACTCTGTAGACCAGGCTGGCCGCGAACTCAGAAATCCGCCTGCCTCTGCCTCCCAGAGTGCTGGGATTAAAGGCATGTGCCCCCACTACCCAGCCAATTTGCTTAGTTTTGAGTATCCTACCTGGGAACTCTGAAATCCAAAATGGTCTAAAGTCAGAAACTTCAAGCATCCACATGATGGAAAATTCCACAACTGACCCCAAGTAAAGGATTGCTAACCAAATACAGGCACACTGAAAAGAACAGAATGGGGAAGGTACTTGCTCAGAAGTACACAGCTAGTATATGTTAAAGCTGGGTCTCTCCGGGCTTTCCTTTATCCACCAGGAAGTACAGGGCTCCCTCCTAGATGCTAGCTAATTAGTTAATTTAGCCTTTCATTCCTTTGCCTCTGCTGAGATGGCGGAAGCTGAACATTGAGAACTAGCAGCTCAATATCTCAGTGCATGAACAGTTGAGAAAAAGAACAATGTGCAAAGGTTCGGAAGCCTGCATCCATTCAAGCTGCTCTAGAACAGGAAGCTAGATGGCTTCTGAACAATCAAAGGGGATGGCTCATAGTTCTGGAGGCCGGGACGGTCAAGGTCAAGGTACATTTGACATCTGGCGAATGCTGCTTTCTCATTCCTAGACGGAACATTCTTCTTGTGTCCTTCCATAGTAGAAGAAGCGGGGCAACTCCTGGCATGGTTTTTGGACACTAGTCCCATTTCTGAGGCCTCTGGCCTTGTGATCTTATTATTTTCAAAAGGCTTCACCTCCTGAAATGCTACATGGGGTCAGGATTTCAACACAGAAATTGGAAGGAAAAACAAATATTTGGACTTTAATATGCCTGGATTGGACCAGAAGCTGGTTACCTGAACTTAAAGTTAGTTTTCCTAAGAGGCCACTCACATGTCCTGATGTCTGGCCCCTCCGAGAACTCACCTCTGTCTAAGGGAGTGGCATCGCCTTAGCAGTCAGAAGTAAAGGATGCTTTGTGAGAGCAGGTCAATATCTGAACATCCGTTAGGGGTTTTGGGGGGAGCTTTGTTAAAGTGAAGGGACAGAAAAAATGCCCCCACCTTTGTTCTCCCTCTTTCTCTCTCTCTCTCTCTCTCTCTCTCTCTCTCTCTCTCTCTCTCTCTCTCTCTCTTATTCCTTGAAACAATAAGAATCTTGGAATCCAAATAGACACCTAGTGCTGAGCTCCATCTAAACACTAACAGCAGGTAGGATAAGACCTCCCACCTCTGTCCCCAAAAAGAGCAATAGAAGATAAGGGAAAGGGAAGAAAGGTCTCAGAAGACATCTACTGTCAACAAGAAAGCTCACGGGGCTGGAGAGAAGGCCGAGTGGTTAAGAGCACTGACCTCTCTTCCAGAGGTCCTGAGTTCAATTCCCAGTGACCACATGGAGGCTCACAACCATCTGTAATGGGATCCGATGCCCTCTTCTGGTGTGTCTGAAGATAGCTGCAGTGTACTTACATATAATAAATAAATAAATCTTAAAAAAAAAAAAAAAAAAAAAAACCAAGAAAGGTCAGCAGCTACCTGGGAAGCCTGCGCTATCTGAAGGCTATGGACAATGTTGTTGACTAACTACACTGCTCCCATGCGCCAGTGTTGGAAATGAAGCACCTATTTTCACTAACTTCCCCCCCTCATACAGTTGTCAGTTACTTATGCTCATGGCTGTGTCCCCCTGAACAGATCAGCTCACAAGGGTGATGACATGGGCACTGAATCCAGCACGACCCTTGATTCTGCCGGTGGACTGGGATAGGCTGCGGACCTGCTCTGAGCCTCATCATATATATATATGATATATACATATATCACAAAGCAGAGAACTGTGCCTTCCCAGACCTGCGAAAAGACTGAATTAGGTTATTGAACATAGGCGCATTGCAAATGCTGCTCTCTTTGTGCTTGAAGCACCTCTTCAGAGTCTGTGCATAGATAGCACTGGAGGCCTGATTAGAACACTATAAAGCCAACCCAGGTGCATTTCTGTTTCCTGAACTTACTATCAATACACAAATGAGCCAGGAAAACAAAGCCTTAGTAGCCCCTCCATCTTGATAGCTAATGATAAGTAGCAGTGGCAGACGAGGTCATTGGTCTTTTGTTGGGATAGTTTAATAAGCATTTATCAGGCAGGCTCAGCAGTGCAAGCCTGGAGTAGCCAAGGCTGGAGAAGGAAGATGGGCAATTCAAGGCTTGCCTTGACAACAGAGGAAGTTCAGCCAGGGTAATTTAGTGAGACTCAGTCTCAATTTTTAAAACATTTTCTTATACTGTGTGTGCGTGTGTGTGTGTGTGTGTGTGTGTGTGTGTGTGTGAGAGAGAGAGAGAGAGAGAGAGAGAGAGAGAGAGAGAGAGAGAGAGAGAGAGAGGAGAATTCAAGTATTCCTGTGGTGGTCCAGGGACAACTGAGAGGAGTCAGCTCTGTCCTGCCACCATATAGGCTCTAAGCTGTCACCCTTGGCTGCATGTGCCCTTACTGGCTTGGCCACCTCACCAGGCCAAATTTTTAAACTAAAAAGGACCAGGGATACACTTCGGTTGAAAAGTTCTTGCCTGACACGCACGTGGCCCTGAGTCCCATCCCCAGTACAGACAATTACTGAGAGGCTACGAAGCACCAGTCGTGCATATACCCGTATGTCCTCAGCCTCCTGGAAATTGTCATCTTCTGACTTTGTAGTCTTCATGTGCATTCTCCCTCCCAGTCAAGATGTCGCTGTCAGAGTTTGCTCTTAGCAAGTTTAGCCAAGGCTGCTGCTCTGTGGGTCTTCTCTGGCTCCAATTCCTGGGGCTTTGCACAGTCCACCCTTGCTTCCTCACAAGCTGTTCACCTGCATCTCAGCTTCTTTCTCCTGGAGTCTCACCTGTGCTCTCGGCTTCCTCGCTTATCCTCCCTGATCGTCAACAGCCGGCCTCGTGTTCCTCAACCCAGACCATACTTTGTCTTGCCATCTTAAAACTCTTACAATGAAAAACTTTCTTTTCATGAGGTCATACGTGCACACAAAATCCAAAAGGTGGCATAAATAGACACTGAAAACCAAGTATCCTCACCCTTTGTGCCCTCCCCACCCAGTTCTCTCCCAGAGACAACACTAAGGTTACCACTTTCTTAGGTATATCTTCCAAAGATGGCTTTTGCAAAGGTCTCCATAAATGTGCAGGTGTATTCTTTCTGCTTTTACACAGTTAGCAATATATGTGCATATTCTTCTACACCATTTCTTTTTCACTAAAAATTTGTCTTGCAGGTGACACCCTATCTACCAGATGGAGCAGCCACATTTTAATTATGACATACTATTCTCGAGTATGGTGTCTTATTTCCTACTAGAGAACATCCAGACTTACCTCCACCCTTCTGCTATTATACTACTACTGCAGTAGCAAATATCCTTGCAATATATATTGTTTCATATGTATGCAGATATAACTACAGAATAAATCCCTTGAAGTAGTAGTGTTTTAACCAAAAGAATACATGGCGGGCTGGATATATAGTCATTTGGTGGAGTCCTTGTGTGACATCCACGAAGCCCTAGGTTCCATACCTAGCACCTAATAAACTGGATGAGGTGCTAAATGCCTGTAATCCCAGCACTCAGGAAGTAGAAGCAGCAGAATCAGAAGCTCAAGGTTATCCTCAAGCACACAGTGAGTTCCAAGTCAGCTTGGGTTGCATGTGACCCTGTCATCAAAACCATGGGAGAATATATATAAGTGGTCATTTTGTAAATATTGTTTAACTATATCAGTGTTTCATGGAAAGAATATTTAGTGAGTGCTACCTCTTCTGGTAGGCCTGGGAACTTTAGCACAGAAGCACTCAAATGTTTAGCTTTGAAGTGTTTGTCCATCACTTTCATGTAAATTTGCTCCTCCTTTTTCTGTACACTTTTAGGAAAGACCCATGTCAAGACAGATATGGTCACAGGCCCTGAGGTATTTACGGTCACAGTAGAATAGGGGCTAGGAAGAGAACACAAGAAATAATTATAGACAATAGATCGCATTCTTATCAAGAACCACAAAGAACGTGGTGACCAAAAGTGTTTGATAGGATTAGTCTAGGTATCTGCTATTTCTTCTGATCATTATGAGAACTTGGCAAGACAGAGGAAATGGCAGAGTTCAAGTCCTCGAGGTAGGAAGGCACCTGGAGTTGGAGCAGCTGCAAGGACTGCATGAGCTGGAAGGGTCTTCAAGGGCATTTCATGTCAGTCTCCTTAGTAGACATGTGAGGAAACTAAGGTCTGAAGAAGTCAATGACTTAGTCAAGGTCACTGTGGCAGAGCCAGGCCTAGTTCTCCTGATTTCTCCTAGGTGATGTTGCATTGCAGGATCCAGGGTGGTCCTCCTGAGGGCCAAGGATCTGAAGCAAGTGGCTACATTTTATTAGCCTGGACAGTTGCCTGGCTTTGTGTAGAAGAAGCCTTATGTTCAGGCCCTTGTGATCAGCCATCTACTATGTTCTGTTTCTCTTTGCTTACAATGTAAAGACACAGCAATCTAGCATTCCAGCCTAGCAGGTTTGTTTGGTCTTCAGCATACTTGTCTCTCCTCCAAGTTTAGATAATTATAATAATGACCTTAATGGTGGCAGTTAGTTATTTGGTGCTTGCTCTATATCGAGTACAGTTCTAAGCACTTTGCATGGACTAAATTATTTAACATGAACAACAGTCCTGTAAGGTGTATGTTATTTTTTAAATAATTATTTATTCTTAAACAATTATTTATTTTTATTAATTTTAATTTATTTTAAAATTAATTTATTAATTTTATTAATAATTAATTGTTAATTGTTTTATTATTAATTATTTTTAATATTTATTTATTTGTTTTATGTGTGTGAGTATACTGTTGCTATCTTAAGACATACCAGAAGAGAGCATTAAATACCATTACGGATGGTTGTAAGCCAGCATGTGGGTGCTGGGATTTGAACTCAGGACCTCTGGAAGACTAGTCAGTGCTCTTAACCGCTGAACCATCTCTCCAGCCCCCAAGGTACATCTTATTATTGTTCCATTTTACAGAAAAAATGGAGAGCCTCAGACACTTCAAGGCATTTGCTGAAGGTCACAGGTGTGAGTTATTACAAACTGTCTAGCTCAGGGGCTTGGAGCATGACAAGAATTTAGCAAGCCCTGTGGAGAGATACAGTAAGGATTGTAGATGAGGGAATGGATGGGACAGGAAAGCTGAGTGAAATCAACAGCTGTGCTATTTACTCAAACACAAAACAGGGCTGAATGAACCCAAAAGAGTACATGCTTAGTATATGACAAGGTCCTGGAGTCAAGCACCACAAGAAAAAAAACGTACCAAAGAGTCAACATGTGACCACATGTCAAGGACGAAGACAGCTTACAGTCCTATTCCTCACAGTCCCTCAGATTATTGATGCCTCTGGTCACCCTTGCCTGCTCCTTAATATCTAAGCCGCCAGCAACCGCGACTGTGTGTTCCTTGTTCCTCTCCTTCCCTCTCCCTCCTCTTCTTCTTGTTCTTCCCTCTCCCTCTGATGTGAGTTTTTCAGTATTGATGCACATCACAAGTCTGCACATGTGTGTGGAAATCAGATCAACATTGGGTGTTGGTCCTCAGATGCAATCGTTTTAGGGAGAATCTCTCAGTGACAGCTTGCAATAGGCAAGTAGGCTATGACGTCTGCCCACTGAGAGCCTCTGCCTCACCAGCACTAGAAGGAGCATGCATCATCAAGGCCATCTTTTTACCTGGGCAATGAGAATTGAAACCAGACCTTCTTGCACAACCGTCATCTTACTGACTGTACTCTATCTCCAGTCACTTTTTGTTCTTTTCTTTGAGACAGGGTCTCACATCTCCCAGGCTGGCTTTGAACTTGATAATAGCCTAGGATGACCTTGAAGTGTTGATACTGCTGCCTTCACCTCCCCAGCGCTAGAATTACAGCCATGTATCAGCATGGCCAGTTGGTGTGGTACTGGAGATGGAACCCAGGGCTTTGTCGCAGTGCTAAGCAAGCACTCATCCTTGTGGCTTTTGTTGCTCTCATTCTGAAAATCCATGTCCCTGGTCCCTCAGCTTATCTTCAACCCCACAAACTCCCTGTGATTCATAAACTGTTGAAGATGAATGCACAGGGCAACTGGGGCACCGAAAGTGCACGGCCCTCTCAGTCTGTGCTGCTCCTCAGTCTGCAGAGCTTGTCTGCAGAGCGGCCTTTGCTTGCCCTTCATAACAGCTTTTTCAAATGTTTCCAAACTCCTCACTGCACACCCGTCACCCACCCAAGGTGGACAACCTGTCTGGCTCCTTCCTGGGGAAGCAGAGTGAGAAACAGACTCAACCTTTGGCTTCTTTGCATGATATCCCCCCTTCCTGCTGGTGTCCTGAGTGTCCCATTTTAAGTTCCTCTTGGGCACCATTCCTCCTTAACAGATGAATAAATTCGTCTCACCCATGTGAAAAACAATTTCTTCCTCCAATACTAACCTGGCCTTTCAGAACATTGCCCAGTCTTATCCCCAACTCAACAGGTTCAAAGTAGCTTGTTTTGATGCACAATTCTAGGAGTGTGGACAGATGTCTAAATTTGTGTGACTGCCACCACAATCGACATAGAACCGTTCCATCAATCCCCAAAGTCTCACACACAAGCAGTCGGGGCCTCCAGGACCACCCCGCAAAGGTGACACTTCTCTCCATTCCTGGAGTTTTATCTTCTGAGAATAGCTCCCCAGTGTGGTGACTCAGGAGTTCATTCATGCTGCTGTATTCAGCAATGGCTTATTATTTCCATTTTTAAAAGATTTATGTTTGCCGAGCAGTGGTAGCACACACCTGTAATCCCAGCACTTGGGAGGCAGAGGCAGGCAGATTTCTGAGTTCAAGGTCAGCCTGGTCTACAGAGTGAGTTCCAGCACAGCCAGGGCTACACAGAGAAACCCTGTCTCGGAAAAAAAGAAAAACAAAACAAAACATAAAAAGATTTATGTTTACATTTATATATTTAATTCTATGCATCTGTGTATGTCTATGTGGATATGGACACAAGTGTGGGTCCAACAGAAATCAGAAGAGGGTATTGGATTTCCCCAGAGCTGGAGTTACAGGCAGCTGTGAGTTCTCTGTTGTATCTATCTGTTGCAAGTTGCAGGTGCTGGGAACTGAAGTTAGTCCTCTGCTAGAGCGGCAAGTACTCTTAACCACTGGGCCGTCTCTCCAGCCCTGGTTCGTTCTTTCTTTCTTTTTCATAGATTTTTCTTATTTTAAATTATGTATATGTGGGGAGTGGGCATGTGTGGGGGTGCCTGCCTCAGCCTCGTAAGTACTGAGATTAAAGACACAAGAAAGTTACTTTCAGGAATGGAGCATTTGGATGACAGTTTCCTCAGTTAGTTCTGAGTGGTTATGAACTACATGGATGGCTGAAGGAAAGGCGGCTGAGTGTCAGAGTGAGGAGCCCTGAGGAGGAGGGCCAGACTGACATTGGCATAGACTGTTCTTTTTGCATTCTCTTATTTGAAAACTATATACATATATACAAGTATCTTGGTTATATCCACCCCTCACTCACTTCTTCCAACTTCCCTTGGTCCATCCCCACAGCATATCTCCCCTCTCCAATTTAGTATCTTTTTCCCCTTTCCTTTTCTTTTTCTCCCCTGCCCCCCTTTTTTCTTTTTAAAGTTTCCTAAGATAATATGGAGGC
This sequence comes from Apodemus sylvaticus, assembly GCF_947179515.1. NCBI lineage: Eukaryota > Metazoa > Chordata > Mammalia > Rodentia > Muridae > Apodemus > Apodemus sylvaticus. The sequence goes on from NC_067495.1 coordinate 116,431,495, forward strand.
TGGGCTAAACTGAACCACCAGGTGTCAGTCTCCAGTAAATGTAGAAGGATGGCCAGAAGGTCCACAGACAACCACGGGACAAGGACTGTGGACTCCGCAGCCTGAGGCCCACATGAGCACTTTTGTCAGACAGTGACGCAGACAGGAATAGGCAGCCAGGAGAAGGCCGCAATCACCCTGTTCTCAACCCTGGGACTTTTGTGGTATGGGAAAATCAGCCCCCATTTGGTGGATTCCCAGAAAAGGATCAGTTAAGGAGTCAGGAGAGCATGAGAAAAGATTAAAATCTGGACTAGAAAGGAGGCTCAGTGGTTAGGAGCACTGACTGCTCTTCCAAAAGACCCAGGTTCAATTCTCAGCAACTACATGGTGACTCACAACCATATGCAACTTCAGTTCTAAGGAGATCTGATGCCCTCACATGTACATGGCATACAGACATATAGGCAGGCAAATTTTTCACATTAGTCTCAAAAAGGTTAAAACCATAAGACTGTGTGTCAGGCCCATTAGGCATAGGTTAGGTTGGAATGTAAGTATGAAATTGAGTCTATCTAAAATGTCTACTTTCTTTTAAGCAAAATATACCACACATATGTGAATGAGGCATGATGATTCTATAGCGAATGAATATTCACTCTAAATTAGTCGCTCACACCTGGTATTTTTTTGTTTGGTTGGTTGGTTTGGTTGGTTTTTTCGAGACAGGGTTTCTCTGTGTAACCCTGGCTGTCCTGGAATTCACGCTGTAGACCAGGCTGGCCTCGAACTCAGAAATCCACCTGCCTCTGCCTCCCGAGTTCTGGGATTAAAGGTGTGGTGCACCTCCACCTCCACCACCACCACCACCACCACCACCGGCTTTTTTTGTTTGCTTGTTATTGTTATTTTTGGTTTTAGTTTTTTTGTTTTTTTGTTTCAAGTGGCTCACACCTGTAATCTCAGCATTCAAGAGGCTGAAACAGAAGTATGGTGCCGTTCCAGGCAATCTAAGCTCCATCAGGAAGACCCTGTCCCCACACATATCATTCTCAGACTGTGGGGGAGGGGGAACTTTGAAGTTACTACTTTTTGCCACGGTCTTGTCTCAGAGCATCCAGAATCCAGACCTGAGACCCTGTTTCCTTTGTATAGGACATTTACTTCCCAGTGCTGAAGTCACTGTCCTGTACCTTCTATTTCCTGCCAGGCTCAAAGTCTTTATCTTCCCCACTGTGGAGGAGTAGATGTCCACTTCTCAGGAGCAGCTGACTGCTTCCGGCAGGTAGTGAAAACTCAAGGGGTACTGGGGCTCTGGAATGGACTGACAGCAAACTTACTCAAGGTGAGAAGGGTGGCCAGTCTCCTGCTCCTCTGACTCTTCCAGTTCTCTCTCTTCCTTCTCTTCTCAGTACAATTTACATGAAAATACCCCATTAGCTCTGACTTTCGCTGTGCACCCACCCTGAAGAATGCAAGTTTAGACTCTACTACCACACCCTAGAAGAGCTGAGCATTTAGTATCTACTGGTTTCCAACACTGGGACTCATGGACCCCCTCAGGAAAATACAGCCCCCATCTAAAATTGTCTGCAGAAGTATGAATATAACACATAAATATATCATATTCTCACAGACTTTTTAAAAAAAGATTTATTTTTTTAATATGAGCTCACTGTAGCTGTCTTCAGACACCCCAGAAGAGATCCCATACAGATGGCTCAGTTGTTAAGAGCACTGACTGCTCTTCCAGATATCCTGAGTTCAATTCCCAGTCAACCACATGGTGGCTGACAACCATCTGATGCCCTCTTCTGATATGTCTGAAGACAGCTACAATATACGTAAAATAAATGCTTTTTTTAAAAAAAAAAAAAAAGAGCTGGGCAGTGGTGGCACATGCGGATTTCTGAGTTCGAGTCCAGCCTAGTCTACAGAGTAAGTTCCAGGACAGCCAGGGCCAGAGAAACCCTGTCTCGAAAAACCAAAAAAAAAAAAAAAAAAAAACAAGAACTCTGGACTAGCCTTGCACTAGCTCAAATGTAAATATCCAGTCAAGGTCAACATAGTGATGGATGGGCAATAGCCGATCAATTACACGGTTAGTAGCGCTTATGCAGGGCATACCCTTCAGTGGTTCTGAAATCTTTCACCCCCTTCCACACTGGACTGGTTTTCCTTTTTCCATATTCTTTGATTCCAAAAGGAGTTAGCACATAGTACTGCACTGGCTATCATCTCAGTTTACTCTGGTGCAACTCCCTTGCAGAAGTTCCTTTTTGTAAGAATTTAAAATAAGGCTCCAAAGTGTTGGGTTCAGTTCAGGGCAGCTTCCCTGTTCTGCTAATTAAACTTTGGGACATTGAAACTGGCTAATGGAAATGACTGAATAGAGAAGATTACTCTATTCATAACTTCCTAGTCAACATCAGTGAAAACATTAAAATTTAAATTTTTAATGTTTTCATTTAAAAAGTAAGTCTTTTCTTTTGAAGAATATAACACAATTCTCATTTTCTGTTTTAACAGGTGGTTCCATATTTTGGAGTTATGTTTAGCATGTTTGAGTTCTGTAAGAGAATTTTTCTTTATCAAAACGGTTATACCCTGTCCCCCCTAACCTATAAATTGACCCCAGGAGTAGACCAAAGTTTGAAGCCCCAGGAGTTACGGGAGTTAAAGAAATTCTTCAAGCCCAGAAAACTGCACTCGAAAAAACCAACTCTGTAAAGTTGAATGGAACTACAGCGGTAGAAACGCAGCAATCACAGATGAATATGACCTCTTAGCTGTGCACATCCGGAGGAGGGAGAGGACATGAGAGCACTAGACCAATCTTCACCCGGGAACCCACTTTCCCTGTGAGTATCAGTGCTTTGAGAAGCTTCTCTGACACTGCCCTGTCGCAACAACATCCCAGCAGTCTATAAGAAAGCCTAGAGGTAATCAAACATGCAGCATACCCTCTGAGGAGAATGAAGCAAAGCCTCAACACTTCAAAGCATCTTGTAGCTGAAGGTGACCCAAGCCCAGTCACAGGAGTCCCAGTGGAGTAGGACAAGTTTCACTGTCTTTGACCTATGGCTTCCCCACACAGACTTTTTAAACTCATTCCTTTGCTGGCTTCTAAGAGCACAAACCACCGTGTATTGTTAGGACTTATCAAAATTTCTAAATGAAAATGTTTTTTGTTTTTTCAAATGATCTTGTTACAAAGTCCAGGCTGTCATCAGAGTCGTGATGCTTCAGTCTAGACTCCCAGGTGGTTGGGATTATAAGTATGTTCTGCCGCACTAGAGCCTTAGAACCCTCATTCTTTCTTGAAAAACCAAGCATCCCAAGCTTTTATTTCAAGAAGGCACTTTTCTACAGGATTTCTACCTCCAACCTGCCAACCCCACCCCTGAGCTCTGGCTGGCCTGGGACTCACTCTGTAGATCTGGTCGCCTGCCTCTGCCTCCCAATTGCTGGGGTGAAAGGTGTGCACTACCACCGCCTGGCAGCCATGACTTCTTAATGATACACTGAGATTCCTGACTAAAGCCAAGTAGTACAGTTTCAGTGGCTATAATTATCTGCCTTTTTAACTTGTTCTGTAAGCCTACCCTGAAAATAAATTATTTCATTTTCCATTATTCTCACAAGATGTCCTAGTTGCCTAGAAAATATCAGATAGAAGATATGACACATATACTCCTCCAAAATATCGTGAAATTAAAATCCTTTACGCTAATCACCCATTATATTGTTTTGGTTTTGTTTTTAGATGTTTATGTAACAAAACAGGATCCCATGTAAAATTTATATAACTGTACTTTTCAAATAGTACTAATCTATGCTTTTTTGTTTTTGTTTTGTTTTGTTTTTGGATTTTTTTTTTCGAGACAGGGTTTCTCTGTGTAGCTCTGGCTATCCTGGAACTCACTCTGTAGACCACCAGGCTGACCTGGAACTCAGAAATCGCCTCTGCCTCCCAAGTGCTAGGATTAAAGGCATGCACCACCACTGCCTGGCAAGATATTTTTTATGTAACAAAACAGGATTCGATGTAAAATTTATATAGCTGTACTTATTAAATAGTACTAATCTCTGCATTTTTAAAATGCATTAATATTTAACTAGATGGGATGGTGCCCAGCTGCAATCACAGGCCTTGGGAGGCTAAAACAGAAGAATCATGAGTTCAAGGCCAGCCATAGCTATATAAGTAAATTCAAGTTTTTCTTGTTCATAGTGAAATCTTATTTCAGAAAACTGTAAGTAAAGAAATAAATGTATTTATGACATGAATTTACATATATTTTCTTTTCCTTCCCTCTACCACATACATGAAGGGTTTCTGAATGTTAAAGGTATTTTTTTACATCAAACTTATGCCAGGCAGTGATGGCGCACACCTTTAATCCCAGCACTTGGGAGGCAGAAGCAGGTGAATTTCTGAGTTCAAGGCCAGCCTGTTATATAGAATGAGTTCCAGGATACCTAGGGCTACACAGAAAAACCCTGTCTCAACAAAACAAAACAAAATCATATCAAACTTATTTTCTAAAGGAAAAATATGGGGCTGTAGAGCTGGCTCATTAGTTAAGAGCATTTATTTCCTTACACAGGAATGGGGTTCATTTCCCACCACCTGAATAGTAGCTTACACCCACCTGTAACTCCAGTTCCAGGGGATATAATAGCCTTTCCTGAACTCCATAGGTACCAGAAACACACATGATACATATACATACATGTAGACAAAACACACACACACACACACACTCACACACACACAAAGTAATTCAATAAATCTATTTTTTCATTAATTTTATTTAAAGAAAAAAGTGTCAGTTATTTATTCCTAATCATAGTTATAAAACTATGGTTAAATTCTCAGACTTTTGTCTGGTTTAAATATGCAAAATAACTCATTTTTTCCAACTCCTATGACAGACTGTTTTATATGGAATGAAACTGACACACTTCTGTAGCCCAATCTGTTAATGTTTGGGGGGAGGCAAATATTGAATTCAATCAATACTCCATGTTTGTCAATTATTATTTCCTTTTAAGCAACAAAACAAAATTTCAGAAAGCACTGAATACTGTAAACATGTTTTCTGACAAAAGTTAAAATCCAGCCTCAGATTATATACATCCATCTTAGCATTTCTTCTGTGCATTCTTCCATAAACATAAAATAGAGGCTACATGGCACAGAGGTGTTTTCTTTGTTCCTTTTTTTTTTTTGGTTTTTTAGATTTGTTTTTTTTTTTTTTCCGAGACAGGGTTTCTCTGTGTATCCCTGGCTGTCCTGGAACTCACTCCGTAGACCAGGGTAGGCTCGAACTCAGAAATCCACCTGCTTCTGCCTCCCAAGTGCTGGGATTAAAGGTGTGTGCCACCACTGCCAGGTGATTTTTTTTTTTAATAAATCAAAAGACCGGTTCATTTTCCTGTCATTTCAGAATGGCTCCTTAAAATTCTAGGTCTGTTCCTAAAATGAACTGAGCACTGTTTTTATTTCCTTAGCGGTGTAACAAGATGCTCTGCCTTCCTAAATTCTGGCTATGAGCATTCTCCACACAGGAGTAAGAACTTCAGAACTATAAAGAAGTGTGGTGTGAGCAGGGCGATGGTGGCGCACGCCTGTAATCCCAGCACTCTGGGAGGCAGAGGCAGGTGGATTTCTGAGTTCGAGGCCAGCCTAGTCTACAGAGTGAGTTCCAGGACAGCCAGGGCTACACAGAGAAACTCTGTCTGGAAAAAAATAAATAATTAAAAAAAAAGAAGAAGAAGAAAGAGAAAATGTTATCTCTCTGCTCCCTGATCCGCTGCCATGCCTTTTCTGACATTGTGCCGCCCCTCCCTAGGGCCCTTTGGAGTGATAAGCCAAAATAAACTCTTCTATACACAACTCTTCTATCACAGCAACAGAAAAGTAACTAATTCAAGGGCATAGGCAGTATCACACACTTGGATACAAAGAGTGCATTGTAATGCTGGGAGGTAAATAATCAGAGTGCATTATGGGATTATGTGGGAGAAAAGTAAAATCTTTCCATTGGGGAGCCAGGGAAGGCCATTCCAGGAAGTGACATTGGAGATAAGGCATAAATGATGAGAATGAGCCAACCACAGAAAGCAGCAGAAAGACCATCTCCAGCAGTGGGGAAAAAAGTGCAAGTGTGATTCCCCCTTGAGGAAGTGCCTCCATGAAATCCAGCTGTGGAGCATTTTCTCAATTAGTGATCAAGGGGGGAGGACCCAGCCCACTGTGGGTGGTGCCATCCCTGGGCTGCTGGTCCTGGGTTCTCTAAGAAAACAAGCTGAGCAAGTCAGTAAGCAGCATCCCTCCATGGCCTCTGCGCCAGCTCCTGACTCCAGGATCCTGTCCTGCTTGAGTTCCTGTCCTGACTTCCTTCAATAAAGAACAGTGATAAGGAAGTTTAAGCCAAATACGCCCTTTCCTCCCCAACTTGTTTTTTGGTCCTAAGAATGACCGTCGGGTGACAGCCAGTAAAGAAACGAGAACCTCAGTCCTATGAGCAAAGGAGCTAAGGTCAACTTGAATGAGCCGCAAAATGGGTTTTCCCCGGAGCCTCCAGAAATGAAAGCATTGATTTCTGCTTCAGAGTTGTGACTTATAGAATTGTAATATAGTAAATCTTTATTGTTTACTCATGGTGCTTGTGGTAAGTCATTATAGCAGCAACAGAAAACTAACAGACCCCTAAAAGTATTCATTTTAAAATAACAGGAACAAATTGGAAGTTTGGTGAAGACTAATAGTGAAAGACAGTCAGCCAGGCGGTGGTGGCGCACGTCTGTAATCCCAGCACTTGGGAAGCAGAGGCAGGTGGATTTCTGAGTTCGAGGCCAGCCTGGTCTACAGAGTGAGTTCTGGGACAGCCAGGGCTACACAGAGAAACCCTGTCTCAAAAAAACCAAATCCAAAAAACAAAAAAAAAAACAAAACAAAAAAAAGAAGAAGAAGAAGAAGAAGAAGAAAGAAAGAAAGAAAGAAAGAAAGAAAGAAAGAAAGAAAGAAAGAAAGAAAGAAAGAAAGAAAGACAGGCAGGTTTTCATCAACAAACAAATGGCATTTAAAACAGAGAGGTGGGGGAAGAGATGGGGTTCAGTGGTTAAAACCACCAGTTGTTCTTTGAGGGGATCCAGGTCCAATTCCCAGCTCACAACCATCTATAACTCAGATGCCAGGAATCTGATGCCTTCTTAGGGCTTCTGCAGGCACCAGACATGCATATGGGGCACAGGCGCACATGCAGGCAAAACCCTCAAACACATAAGACAATTTAATTAAAAAATTAAAAATGGAGGGGTTGAACAAGACCACTAAAAGAAGGGAAAGGAAGAAACTTCCAGAGTGAGAAAAGACAACAAGAAATAAAACTGAAGATGAGACGCTAAAGATAGAAGAAATGAAATGCTCGTGCCATACTGTTAGGGATATACAATGAATGGTGCAGTAACTCTAAAGAAAAGAAAACAGGTTTAAAACACACAGACAGGAGCTGGTGAGAAGGCTCAACAGGTAAGAGCACTGACTGCTCTCCCAAAGGTCCTGAGTTCAAATCCCAGCAACCACATGGTGGCTCACAACCATCTGTACAGCTACAGTGTACTCATATAGATAAAATAAATAAATCTTTAAAAAAAGACACACAGAGAGACAGGAAGGAAGGCAGGCAGGCTGGTTGGATGGTTGGGTATGCTCACATAAAATAAGCAAAGAACAGAAATGGATCAAACATTCATCAGTTGACAATATGCCAGAAGAAATCAAGACAAAGGGAAGCATATACACTGCATACTTCCATTTATTCAAAAGCCTAGGGAATGTAACTAACCTAAAGGGACAGTACACTAAAAGCTGTTTGCTTGGATGGAGGGGTTACAAAGGGACATATGAAAATTTTGGTAATGGGTCCATTCACTACATTAACTGCCATAGTTTCATTAGTGTACACACATATGTAAACATATTGTCAAATTGTGCCATTCAAATTTGTACATTTTTAATCAGATAATGCACAAGCCTATAATCCCAGAACTCGGGAAGCTGAGGCAGGAGAGTCAGGAGTGTGAGGCAAGCCCCAGCTACCTAGTAAGACCCTGTCTCAATAACGAAGGTTAGGAAAATCAGCTTAGTGCTTGTCTTTCATGAGTAACTGCATTAATGCCCTAGGCCTGAGCCCTTGAACAAGAAAAGAATAGACCGTTCCTTTGGATATCGACAACACTTCAGTAAAACTTGTTTGTTTTGTCTGATTTGCTCTATCTGGAGCAGTCATCCATGGCTAAAACCCATCAAATGCTTTCTCAAACGCCCCAAAATCAAATCCTTCCAAGCACTGGAGTAGAAAGAGAAATAGAAAGCAAGGGCCTCAAATGCTCATCTGAGTTTAGGTTTGATCCAGTAAGCAAAGGGAGGTCAGTAGGTTTTGGAGAAACATATGCGATATAATAAAAAAAAAAAAAAACTATATGAGATGTAAGGCATAGTGGCAAGAAGCCTGTAATCCCAGCACTGGAGAGGTGGGGGCAGGAGAATCAGGAGGTCAAAGTCAACCTTGGCTCATAGGAAGTTGAAGGCCATCAGAGACTATGTGAAATCCTGTTTCAAAATAATAATAATAATAATAATAATAAACAAATGTAGCACAAGTAAGAATATTCTAGAAGGCAATGTACCAACCAACTCAGCAAAAGAAGATTCTTCCTCAATAATTATACTGCAAACATAACTGTGACAATAGCTCAGACCGGAAATGTGAGCCAGGTCTGAAGATGAACAGTGCTTTTTCTGGGTGCTTACTAGAAATTCAAATCCTGCTTGTGTGTTCTCATACATTATTGCCACCTGAGTTAAATAGCTCACCACCTTGTTTAAGCAAAAGTTAGAATGGATTGTTTGCTAAAATTCAGATTTCGGCGGGCGGGGGGGGGGGGGGGGGGGTGGCAGCTGAGGATATAACTCTGTGATGCAGTGCTTGCCTACCATACCCAAGGAAAGTTTGGGTTCCATCCTCAGCAATCTATCAATCAATCAAATCAATCAATCAACAGTGCTGGAGTCTGAACCCACAGTTTTGCGCATGCAAAATCAGTACCCTTCCAATTGAACTACATCCCCCAGCCACATAAAATAATGGGTTTCATTATGACATTTTATACATATAGATTACGGTAATCTGCTCATATTTGGTCCTACCCAAAAAATAATAATTTCCTGTTGGGCTGAAGTCTACTTTCATAAAGTGCCTCTTAACTGGTGGTAATTCCACATAGAATCGTCCAACAGCTTTATGATAAGGAAAATCATGTTGCTTCTCCTGCACTGTCCCAATTAAATGACTCTAATCCACTCAGACATTTCTCATATGATATAATTATATCTCTTGCTTTCACTTTCCTTATTTTTAAAGATTTGTTTATTTTATGTATGTAAGTACGCTGCAGCTGTCTTCAGACCCACCAGGGGAGGGCATCAGATCCTACTACAGATAGTTGTGAGCCTCCATGTGGTTGCTGGGATTTGAACTCAGGACCTCTGGAAGCACAGTTGGTGCTCTTAACCACTGAGCCATCTCTCCAGCCTGCCTGCTTTCACTTTCCTGGTGGCCTTGTTTGACTATATTTTAGTATCTATCTCTCTCTCTCTCTCTCTCTCACTCACTCGCTCGCTCGCTCTCACTCTTTCTCTCTTTGCCTGTCTATCTGAGACAAGGTTTCTTTGTGCAGCCCTAGCTGTTCTGGAACCACTCTGTATAGACCAGGCTGGCCTCAAACTCAGAGAGATCTGCCTGCCTCTGCCTCTCTGCCTCTCTCTCTCTGCCTCTCTCTCTCTCTGCCTCTCTCTCTCTACCTCTCTCTCTGCCTCTGCCTCTCTCTCTCTCTCTCTCTCTCTCTCTTTCTCTCTCTCTCTGCCTCTCTGCCTCTGGAGGACAGGGATTGAAGATGTGAGCCACGTCACCCAGCCTGTCCTAGTTTCTTACTGTCCTCTTAAATGTGGCACTCAGAACTGAACCTAACACTATAGGCTGGCCAGCAAAGACAAAGTGGAACTCAACGTTTCCCTGATCTTATGTTCTCTATCACATCAGTCCAACTCAAGCAAGACTCAACCAACTCCTCCAGTTCTCTTTCTCTTTCTCTCTCTCTTTCCTTTTAGCTCTATTTGTGTGCGTGGGCGTCTTGCCTACATGTATGTATGTGCACAGTGTGTGAAACTAGTGCCTGAAGAGGTCAGAAGAGGGTGTTCGATCCTCTGGGTCTGGAGTTACAGGTGTTGTGAGCGACCCTGTGGGTGTTAGAAACCAAACCTGGGTTTTCTGCAAGAACAGAAAGAGCTTGTAACCCTTAAGTGCTTGCAACTGCTAAGCATCAATCCATCCAGTACTCAAAGACTACTCCTGCTACCTTTAAATCTGAATTTTGCCTTCTTGTAATTCAACTCCCAGAAGTTTGAGGTATGTTGCTCTTTGTCCTGGGAAGATTAGGTGTCATTCTGTCACCTTTACATGTGATTTTTTTTAAAATATGTGCTCATCAGAATACAATCTGGACACTGTAGCTTACTAGGTATCTCCCTTTTTAATTTCTCATCAGAACTTTGAAAAATTGTACAAATCTGAATTTTTTCTTTGGACTACTCTCCCTCATGAATTTTCTTTCTCTTTTGGTATCTGACCAGGCTATCACATTATCTTTTCTCTGAAGTCAACCTTAAACCCAGACACAGACACTCATGTATGCACACACTTTACCTAGCCTATGTGACCATGCTCAGTGTTTGTTGAGGAGAGCCAGACAACAGTCACATTCATACAGATTCTTGCTACTCACACTTTACTAACCAGATCTTTACACACTGTCATCACTAAGTCCACCCTAAGTCCACCCTAGCAACATCCCTCATTGCTTCTCCTTAATATGAGATTTTTTTTTTTTTTTTTTTTTTTTTTTTTTTTGGTTTTTTGGATTTGGTTTGTTTCCAGACGGGATTCTCTGTATAGCCCCAGCTGTCCCGGAACTCACTCTGTAGACCAGGCTGGCCTCGAACTCAGAAATCCGCTTGCCTCTGCCTCCCAGAGTGCTGGGACTACAGGTGTGCGCCACTACCACCTGGCTAATATGAGAACTATTAATTATCAGGAAAAGGGTCAAGAATTTAGAAAACGTGGACCATGTAAAGGTGTTTTCTGCCAAGCTGGATGATCTGACATTAGTCACTGAACCTACATGGTGGAAAGAACAGACTCTGGCAAGTTGTCCCCTGAGCTCTACACATATTATGACACACATATGCCCATGTGCATAATGAATATACATATCAATATATAATGATATATCAATCAATATATAATCAATATCAATCAATACTATAATAAATACAGAAACACAATTAAAGGTTGGAGAGATGGCTCAGCAGTTAAGAGTACTGACTGCACTTCCAGAAGTCCTGAGTTTCAAATCCCAGCAACCACATGGTGGCTCACAACATCTGTAATGGGATCTGATATCCTCTTCTGGTGTGTGTGAAGACAGCTACAGTGTACTCATATGCATAAACTAAGTAAATAAATCTTTAAAAAGAAAGGCCAGCTTCTTCTTCTGTTTTTGGGGTTTTTTTTTTGTTTTTGTTTTGTTTGTTTTGTTTTGTTTTGTTTTTCTGAGACAGGGTTTCTCTGTATAGCCCTGGAACTCACTCTGTACACCAGGCTGGCCTCGAACTCAGAAATCCACCTGCCTCTGCCTCCCAAGTGCTGGGATTACAGGCGTGCGCCACCATCACCCGGCTTTGGCCAACTTCTTCTTGATGAATGCTTCTCACTTTCTAGTCAAAGACTTACTGACAATACTGTCTTGATACATCGTTGTTCCCATTCACTTCCCTGCGGTATCTCTCAGCCACGTTTCCCTTTCCTTGACCATTTCATACAGAAGTTTCATTCCACAGTGTCTGAACAATGTGTATGATGTTGTGTTTCCCTGCTTGTATTGCAATTTTACATTCATTTTATTACCTCCATTGTAGGTGCTCATACAGAGATATCCAAGGCCCTAGGTACTGCCTGAGCTTCCTGGTTGGTTTTTTTTTTTCCTTCAGACCTAATAGGCAGTGCCTTAACTTTAGTTCCTGCTTCTTTATTACACTTGTATTTTCCAGAGCTCCCAGAAACACAGTAATTACTAACCTAGAGTTCTACTGTGTCTCTCTGGAGGAATGAGTTTTTAATAAACTGGCCAAATATAAATCACCAATATAATCATCAATATTATTCTTTATTCTCCTGACCTCTTCTTATTCCTGATCTTTTTCTTTTGGAAATTTTTAACTTTCAGATTTATAAAAAAATGTTGCAAAATTAGTATAAGGGGCTGGGAGTATAGCATAGTACTTCCTAGCATTTATGAGGCCCTGGGCTCAATTCCCAACTTGCAAAAAGGATATATTTGAGAGTGGGCTGACATCCATAATACAAGGAACTCCTAATCCCAACAGAAAAAAATAACTTAATTACAAAGTGAGCAACAGCCAGGCAGTGTTGGTGCACAACTTTAATCCCGGCACTCGAGAGACAGAGGCAGGTAGATCTCTGAGTGTGGTCTACAGAGTGAATTCTAGACAGCCAGGGCAACACAAAGAAGCCCTGTTTTAAAAAAAAAGGAAAGGAAAGGAAAAGAAAAGAAAAGAGTGATCAATAAACCTAATATTGATTTTAGTCAAAGGGTCAAGAAGCTATAGCAATAAACCTAACCAGACATTTCCTAAAAGAAGATTTGTAAATTAGTCAATAATCATGGGGGGGGGGAAGGATGTTTTATATCACTAATTATTAAAATAGTGCAAACTGAAACCACAGTGAGACAATAACTGCTCTTATCAGAAAGACAAAAGAGAACATGCTCTGGTAAGGAATTGGAGAAAAGAGAATTCTTGCATGTCACTGGTAAGGATATAATTTAGTAATTCAACCCTGGGAAACTTTGGAGATTCCTCAAAAGATAGGTGCATTACATAATTTAGCAAGCTCACTAGTAGGTGTATATTAAAAAGAAATGCAATTTGGCATGCTGAAGAGACATCTTTCCCATGTTCATTTCAGTACTATTCATATTAATCCTGAGATTCACCAGAGAAAAACCAATTCCTCCATTTGGGGCCAAATTTGAAACAAGCTTTATCAAATATTAAATACTGACCAACAAATGGGATTTGATCAGAATGACTGCCTGGAATTTCCCAGCTGAGTGACCCTGAGACACGTGTTGCAGGCACTTAAAGAGACAAAACCCATAAGCCACCATACCTTCCCATGAGGCTTTGCTATTTTCCAAGAACTACAACTCCCAGCATTCCAGGAAGTTACCTGGTCCTAGGGCGGGTAAGGCTTAATTTCAGGTATTACAACAGTAACCCTTAAGTAGACAAACGGCCTATATATCCATTGCCCTGAGAAGTAGACAAAGGAAGTGTAGCGCATACACACAATGGAATATTGCTAGGATATCCAAATGGTGAACTCCTGTCATTTGCAATAACCAAAAATAAAATAAATAAAATTTTTAAAAAGGCTAGTGATGTAGCTCCATAATAGAATGATTAACTGGTATCTATAGGGCCCTGAATTCCAACCCCAGGACTATATAAAAAGCTGTTGCCGGGCAGTGGTGGTACACGCCTGTAATCCCAGCACTCGGGGAAGCAGAGGCAGGCAGGCAGATTTCTGAGTTCCAGGCCAGCCTGGTTTACAGAGTGAGTTCCAGGACAGCCACGGCTATACAGAGAAACTCTGTCTCGAAAAAACCAAATCCAAAAAACAAACAAAAAGCTGTTGCTTCAGTGGAGCAGTGGCTGTGCTTTCACAGGATATGCCTTACCATTGACATTCTCAGGATCGTTGTTTCTAAACCAGAGTCACTGATACAATCAGCTAGTAAAGAAACACTGTAGCATCTTACAAATGTGTAGCAAAGAGTTCCCTTAGGATTAACAAGGCCGGATTCAAAGTTGCTCCTTGGGACTGATGATAGGGTCCGGTACTTAAAAGACTCTGAAGACCCCACCAGAAAGTTCTTACATCTGATAAACACTTGCAACAAAGTTTCAGGGCACAAAGTCAATAAACAAAAGCTCATAGCTTTCGGGGCACTAGAGTTTAGTGGGTGTGGCAACCCACCTGCACCTTGTAGGAGGCAGACAGGAGAATCTCTAGAGCAAACTGGCCAGCTATACAAGCCATGCCATAGAGCTCTGGGTTCAAGTAAGAGACCCTGTATCAATATATAAGCAATGTAGGATGCTGGAGCTGATGGCTCATCGGTTAAGAGCACTAACTACTCTTCCCAAGGTCCTGAGTTCAAATCTCAGCAACCACATGGTGGCTCATAACCATCCATAATCCATGCCCTCTTCTGGGATGTCTGAAGACAGCTACAGTATACTTACATATAACAAATAAATGATTCTTTAAAAAAAAAAAAGAAATAGGAAGACAAGTCAAACTCAGACCTTCACATGCATGTGCACATACATGCTCCTGCCACACATACATGGGTACACACACACCACACATAAAAGGAAGAAAGTTAGTTAGTTTGCTATTACTTTTCTATATAGTAATACCAAACTTCCTAAGAACTCAGGGGGCAAGAGACCCCACTGGCAATAGTTTTGAAAACATCAAGATATTTCAGTGGGTAAATTGCTTTCCAAACAAGCATAAGGACTAGAGTTGGGATTCCCTAAGACCCACATAGATGTCGCACTCAGAAAACAGACCAATTTAACCAAGGAGGAAAAAACTACTATCATCAAACTTTTTAAATGCCAAAAGCATTTTTTAAAGGTCTTAGAAGACAGAAAGACACCCCCCACAAGGCTGGAAATCACCAAGATTAACATTGCAAAGGCAGCTATATCACAAAACCGACCTACAGATTCAAAGAAATTGCTATAAAGATCCATTTCTTCCAAGAAATAGCAAAAAAAAAATCTAAAATTCATATAGGTGTCCAAAATAGTCCAAGTGCCAAAAGCAATCCTGAGTAGAAAAATAGATCCTAGAGGAATCACAATGCCAGAGTTCAAGCTACAGAGTCACCATGAAAATAAAAACCTAAATAAATAAATAAACAAAAATTAAAAAACACCATGGTACTGACACAAACACAGGCACATAAACCAATGGAATAGGATAGAGGACCCCAAAATAAACTCACACAGTTCTAACCAAGTGATTTTTTTAAAATGTGGGCCCCCAAAACATACCTTGAAGCAAGATAGTCTCTTTCAACATATGAGCTGAGAAAACTGGATATCCACATGTAGAAAAATAGAATGAGATTCACTGTTCTCACCTGTACAGAAAGCAATTCAAAAATGAAGCAAAGACATTACATAAGACCTCCAATTCAAAAACTGCTACAGAAAAACACCTCAAGATGTAGGCACGGGCAAAAACTTTCTGAAAAAGAGCCCAGTGGCTAAGAAACAGAATCCAGGCAGTAAAAGAGTTTCTTCACAGCAAAGGAATCAATGTACAAAGTGAACAAACAGACAGCCTACAGAATGGGAGTGAAAGTCTCTGCCAGCTATGTGTCTGACAACGAAATTTTATTATGCTCTAAAGAAAATCAAAATTATGTTATTTGCAGGAAAATAGATGGACTCTGAGGTCATCTTGTTAAGTGGAATGAGGCAGACTCAGAAAGATGAATGTTGCAACTTTTTCTCATATGTAGAATCTGGGTTTAAGTGTGTGTGTGTGTGTAGGTGTGTGTGTGTAGGTGTGTGTGTGTGTATATACACATAAATGACACAAATGTATAAAGGAAGATGGTAGGAACTAGTGAAAGGGAGTCATGAGGGGTAGATACAAGCAACCTATATGACAGGCATGTGCAAAGATGTGATTGTGTCATTACTTTGTATGCTATTAGTATCAAATCAAAATCTATGGGGTGCTTTTGTAGCTCAGTACTAGAGCACAGGTCTCACATGCAAATGGTAGATATTCTGGCTCAAATAAGGTAGCTCACAGAAACTTTTAAGGAAAAGGAGAACGTTCCTTAGAATCTCTACATGTAATGTGCCCATCATTTTGTATTGCAAGGCTTTTCGGAGCTAACAAGTAATAAACTCTATCCCTAGAAGGGCCTGAAACCCTGGAGGAAGCTGTAGTGGACAGATACAGAGGTAGGAGAGGGCCAAGGAAAGAAAAGAAGCGAGGTGCCCACTATGCTGGCTAGTTTTATGTGACACAAGCTGGGGTCATCTGAGAAGGAACCTCAGTTGAGAAAATGCCGCCACCAGACTGGCCTGTGGGTAACCCTGTGGTGCACCTTTTGATACTTGATATGAGTAGGCCTGGCTCATAATGGGCAGGCTACCACTGGGCTGGTGGCCATGCTACAAGAAAGCTTGCTGAGCAAGCCATGGGGTGCTAGCCAGTCCGCGCAGCTATCCCCCAAGATCTCTACATCACCTGTCTCTAGGTTGCTGCCGGTTGAGCTCTCGCCAACAGCTTGGACTATAAGCTGTAAGAAGAAATAAATCCTCCCTCCTCAAATTGTTTTGGGTTACGGCATTTTATCACAGAAATCGAAGAAGCCCTAACTAAAATGCCCACCATGTCTTAAGTGTGGACAAGCACACTGGCATTTTGCCTTTGGGAATTTTGAAGATTGGATAGCTAAGGGTCAGATGCAGCTAAGTTTTCAACTGTCGCCTTTATTTCTATAAAATAAACACTGGTTATTCAGAAAGCAGTTTGGTGATCATATTATCTGCTTCTGTCCTGAACAAGAGGGAGGACTCCTGATTTGAAGGTCATTTGTAGCAAATATTTACTCAGTTCAGGATTAAGGGGCTCGGGGAACACAGGTTCGTGGCCACTACAGTGTGAGTTCAGCTAGCCATCGAAGAGCACTTTCCTTGGTGTCTGAAGAGTCAACTGCCAACTGCAATCATAACCTTTTGAAGCCTCTTATCCTTCTGGGTGCTCCGTGTTTGGCTTCCAGTTAAAATGATTTCCTCACCTTGAGTCCAGTCCTTTGGACTTTCCCTAGGCCAGTTCCCTGAAAGATCTGTGTTAAGCTATTTGAAAACCAGTGCGGGGCATGCTGCCGGGGATCGCACCCTGCTGGTACCTCCGTTTTCTCTGGCTCTGAAGACAAAGCTTCAAACTGGTGCCAGGTGTCGGGTGAGGTTCACAGGACTACAGAACAACTCAGCAACCGAAAGGAATTTCATGTATAAATGTAATGTTTTAAAAACTCAAAACCAATGCAAAAATCCTTGGATCGTTAATGTTAAGAACTTTACAGACAGGGATCCCATGCTGTATTAGCATGACCTTGATTCATGTGCCTTACTGTAATCTCAGTCCTGGTTCTACAACTAATTTTCTTTACAAAAAAATAAATGGGTGAGTGGACTTCAGACTTTAAGTGTGTTTGAATGAAATCGTTTAATATACCATTAGATATTTATCTCGATTCCTTAAGTTTGGGGAGGTTTTGTCTGTCTGAATTGTCTTCACTCTAAGCCTGGGTTGGTTTTTCTTGGTTTTTGTTTTGTTTTTGTCTTGTCGTTTGGGCACACTTATCTTCACCCTTCCTCCCTATTCCCTGACCCTTCTCAGGGTCCAGGTCGCCAATAGTAAGGTACTCTTTGCGGCTGTCTCTTACTCGGGCCAGATCAGGTGCCAAGGGCAGGCAAGGCTGGGAGGGCGACCTCCCAGGCTCCTCCCGCCTGTCCTGAGCCACTCAGCAGCTCTGCCATTCCGCGCGCCTGTACTGGGCGCCCGCCTCCGCCCGCCCCTTACGCCGGCAGCTCAGCGCCTGGCTGCCGCTATATAAGTCGGCCATTTGCTTTGCTCCGCCCCAGAGTCCGGGAGTCAAAGCCGGTTGTCAACCCAGTCCTGTCCCGCACTCGCCTGCCTCTTCCTTTTTTGCTTTCAACATGACAGATGCCGCTGTATCCTTCGCCAAGGACTTCTTGGCCGGTGGAGTGGCCGCGGCCATCTCCAAGACTGCAGTAGCCCCCATCGAGCGGGTCAAGCTGCTGCTGCAGGTACGTTCTGAGATCGAGGGGCCCAGGCAGGAAGTAAAGGATCTGCACAGAAAGGGGGTACCCTAGCGGGAAAGTGGGGCTCAGTGTTTAGATTTGGGGCAAGGTGAAGCCCGGGCCTAGCCACAGTGTCAGATCGAAAGGCAACCCGGAGGAAGGCGCCTTTAAGGACCTGGAGTTTGAGTGTCGCAAGTGGTCGGGGCCAGAGGGAGCTGAGGCGCTCGGTGCCGTCCCCAGCACAGAGAACTAGGATGGGGTTGCCGGAGAGGCTCTGTCTAGCCGGAATTAAGAGTCAAGGGCGATAGGCCTGAAAGCAGGCGCTGGAAAACAGAGCACCTGGCCTTACCGAAAACCTCAAGGTCACGGCAAGGAGATTACAGCTTTGGGCAGGCCACGCGGACCGGTTCCGCGGCCACGCAGCCGGCGAACAACGCGGTGTAGGCTCGCCGGCCGGCAGGCCGGAAGTGGCCACCGGGAAGAGCATGTGCCGGCTACGTCCGCCCCCGCGCAGCCCCTCGCCAGCCTTCCTGCCGCGCGCTCGCCGCGCACTGCCTCTAGGGGGCGCTCGCAGGCGAGAGTTTAGCCTTCGTCACCAGCACCCCTCCCGACAGAAGTGGGGGCGGGGCGGAAAGGGAGCAGCTCCGGAGACCTGAGAAGTTGACTGTGGTCACCAAGGTGACCGTGTCCTATGCAGGTCCCACCCTAATGCCTCTGAACCTGACCTGGCAGAAATGACCTTTCTTCCTGGTCTAAAGGTCATAGGTACAGTTGCCGGTGCCTCACTCACAGGGGTTGAGGCTTACAACTCCGATGGTGCGGCTCAATTCTTCAACACTCCTCCCTCCCCCGATAGTGTCAGCAGTTAGAATTGTCCGGCTCATGTGATTCTGAAAGCTAGATTTAGAGAAAGGGGAACCAACCTTAAAGCTTTTATGTGTGTGTTTTTCCCTTTTCCCTTCTCTGTGGTTATAACTGTCCCCATTGCCTTCTTCCTATCCATCAGGTGCAACATGCCAGCAAGCAAATCACGGCAGATAAGCAATACAAGGGCATTATAGACTGCGTGGTCCGTATCCCCAAGGAACAGGGAGTCCTGTCCTTCTGGCGTGGTAACCTGGCCAATGTCATCAGATACTTCCCCACCCAGGCTCTCAACTTTGCCTTCAAAGATAAATACAAGCAGATCTTTCTGGGTGGTGTGGACAAGAGGACCCAGTTCTGGCGCTACTTTGCTGGGAACCTGGCATCAGGTGGTGCCGCTGGGGCCACATCCTTGTGCTTTGTGTACCCCCTTGATTTTGCCCGTACCCGTCTAGCAGCTGATGTGGGCAAAGCTGGAGCTGAAAGGGAATTCAAAGGCCTCGGTGACTGCCTGGTTAAGATCTACAAATCTGATGGGATTAAGGGCCTGTACCAAGGCTTTAATGTGTCAGTACAGGGCATTATCATCTACCGAGCTGCCTACTTTGGTATCTATGACACTGCAAAGGGTAAGTTTGCTATATGCTTAGAAGCTGTGGGAGCTTTGGGTACTTATTTGCAGTTTTAGGAACTCAACCTAGGGCTTTTTTTTTTTTTTCCCTCTTGGAGATAGGGTCTTACTATGTATCCCTGGCTAGCCTGGAACTTAGTATGTAGACCAGACTTCCCATTCATAGCCATCCATCTGCCTCTGCTCCTGGGTGCTAGGATTGAAGGCATCCACCACTTCACCCAATTCCTGATTTGTTTCTTTAGATAAGGTTTTTAATGTAGCTTGGGCTGATCTTAGATTTAAGGTCCTCTCACCTTAGTTACTTAAAGCTAGCTGGGGTTTTTTTTTCTTAGGTTTTTTTAAAGACAGGGTAGCAATATCTTGCACCAACCTAACAAAAAGCCCAACGCTCATTTTGTTGTTAATTGCTGAAGGAAGCCAAATTCTTCTACTGTGAAGCTCATGGTAGATAAAATGTTAGTTGGGTATAGAAAATGGGTCAGCAAAACTACATTTTTGATTTTTAAAAAAAATCTCTTTATTTTCAGGAATGCTCCCAGATCCCAAGAATACTCACATCTTCATCAGCTGGATGATTGCACAGTCTGTCACTGCTGTCGCTGGCCTGACTTCCTATCCCTTTGACACGGTTCGCCGTCGCATGATGATGCAGTCAGGACGCAAAGGAAGTAAGTTCTGCTTGAGCGGAAGATAAAAAGTCCATGGGAGTGGGCAAGTTATGGCCACCAAGCAGCGGGTGGCTGCCTTTAATAACTGCAGTCTGGGGCTAGAGAAGACAGCTCAGTGGCAGAGTGTTCCCCACCCCCCCCCCACCCCCGCCACCCCCCCCCCCACCCCCGCCAAGGCTGCACAAAAGCCTGTGACATGGGGTGCTTATGTGAAGAGGTCATCCCTGTTCTCCAGTCACTCACATTAACACTTAAGTAATGCCTGTGCTAATGTGTAAATGCTGGGTTTAAATCTGCCATTTAAGTGCTTAGAATAAACAGCTCAGTCAGTAGTAGAGAGCTTAGCATACACAAAGCCTAAGGTTCCATCCTTAGCATGGCGGGGGGGGGGGGGGGGGGGGGGGGACATTACTTTGGAGGCGTTTTTGGTCATCAACTCCTTGTCTTTCTTCTTTGCAGCTGATATCATGTACACAGGCACGCTTGACTGCTGGCGGAAGATCGCTCGCGATGAAGGAAGCAAGGCTTTTTTCAAGGGCGCATGGTCCAACGTGCTGAGGGGCATGGGTGGTGCCTTTGTGCTTGTCTTGTACGATGAGATCAAGAAGTACACATAATTATGTCCTAGGCGTTCTCCCCGAGAACGGGCATGTTGTATACTATACCATATCCTGACCATTCTGGACAGATTCTCTGGCCTTGTCTGTTTTATCAGTGGCAACTATTTACCAGTTGAAAAGTGGGAAGCAATAATATTCATCTGACCAGTTTTCTCTTAAAGCCATTTCCATAATGACAATAATGATGGGACTCAATTATATTTTTTATTTCAGTCACTCCTGATAATAAAAAATTGAAGAAATAAAAATATCCGAAACCAGTTTTGTTTGTTGCTTGTTTCCATGGAAGAAGCTGCTTTGTGGGGGGTGGGGTGGGGGAGCACTGCCTTTGAATAAAGGCCAGCAGTATCTCTTGGGGTGAAGAAACTTCTTTAAGTTTCTGTGTATAACAGCCCTCCCTGGCTGTCCTAGAACTCACTCTGTAGACCAGGCTGGCCTCTGCCTCCCAAGTGCGGTGATTGAAGGTATGCAAGGACTTTAGAACTAGTTATCAGCAATCAATTTCGCAAGAAATAGCTTGGATATATACCCCTCAATTCCCAATTCATTAGCAAAATAGAATTTGGAATCAGTGTATCCCAAAACTTTTTGGTCTTTTGCCTGTAGCTTGTCATATCCACATGAGCTTCCAGAAAGTATCCTGTACCTGTGTTCCCTGTTCCTGTGGTTAAAACAGTCATAAGCCAACGTTGTTCACTTTTAAATGGTATTCGAATATCGCCCCGTTTAAATGTTTTATTTTTAGGTAATCATAGTTGTCAGTTTTCATCCAATTGCCTTCTTTCATCTTCACCTGGCTCAAGCCGTTTTTAAATCTCAGTCAAAGCAGAGGATTAGGGGCTGGCACCTTTCTATAGTGCTGAGATTGCAATGCTGTTCAAGATTATGGAGAGTGCTGGATGACAGCCACCTGTATCTTGCCTGGCATGCTCACAGCTTGTCAGTGGAGAATGTCCCTGTTTCTACTGGATAAGCTTTTATTTGGGATCCACAGGGTAGTATTGCAAATTTAGAAGTTCTTCATTAGGGCTCAGAAATCTGGTGGGTTTTGTTAGTACCATGACATTTTATGAAGAAATAAAGTATCCCATCCCGCCAAGTTTAAATATGCGTAGGAAGTAGGGTGGGTGATCACACGCACAGATAAAGCTTGGGAACACAACTGCTCACTGGAGTGCATTAAAGCTGTTCATAGACAAACGGTGGGATCAATTGGTGATGCCTGGGACATGCACACCGACTGGCCAAGCACCTGAGTAACGGGATAGCTTAGTTCAGAGTTCTGTATTGACAAGGAGGTAACAGCATTCCCTCCTGCGTGAAACTTGCACTTGGGGTTGCTTTGCCTCAATTCATTCCTCTTCAGTGGTCATTCTTTGTTCAGGCAACGATAGAAAAGAGCATCATCTGAGATGTTTCTGGAGAGACATATTTTTTAATCATTTTATGTATGTGAGTACACTGTCACTGTCTTAAGACACACCAGAAGAGGCATCAGATCCCATTACAGATGATTGTGAGCCACCATGTGGTTGCTGGGATTTGAACTCAGGACCTCTGGAAGAGCACAGTCAGTGCTCTTAACCACTGAGCCATCTCTCCAGCACCTGGAGGGAAATATTTTTAAAGCAATGCTGTTCTGGTATTTCAGAGGCCTGGGCTAAAATCTGGACTCTGGGTTCGGCGAGTTTCTTAATTTCCCTAAGCTTCCATTTTTCTTATGTATACCATGAGAATAATGACACCTGATTCAAAAGCGAAATTTGTTTATGTGAACCAGATGTGATAGAGCATACATAATAAGCACTCCCTAAACGGTACCTGTGACCATCAGGAGGTAGTTGAGAATTCTATGATCAGAAGTATACTGTATGATCTCAGGCAAGTCAGTTACTCTCCAAGAACCTCAGTCACCTCACTGGTAAAATGGCAAGATAATGATGCTAGGCATATTTCTTGGGGGTGTTCTGAGGATAAAGAGCCTGGTGCGTAGTTGGTATGATATGTGGCTCTAATCAACACCCCAAAAGTGAGATTTTATCTTGCTATTCGGCACCCATTTCTAGTGAACAAAGTACGGCAGTATTTCTGAATAAATTCCAGCCCACCTTAAATGAAAACTAGACATACCATATTGTGTTGCACTGATATAAAATAAAGTTCAGCCCAGGCTTTTTAGTTACAGATTTTGTTTCCTGAAAGGGAACAAGAGGCTCTCCACTTAGGGTTTCAAACACAATACAAGAGGACCCAAGCCCCCTTTATGGTTATTACAATAGATGTGTACTCACTGAGCTGAGCTGCCAGCTATTAAAATAAACGTAAGACTGGGCATTAATGACCAGAAAGTAAGAAGTGGTATCTCCTGTCATTGGATGGCTGACACAGATGAGGTGGGGGGTTTCTGTTGTTGTTCTTGTTATTCTTGTTGTTCAATGATTTTTGAAATTTAATTTAAAGACAAAGTGATTTTAATCTCTCCAAGCTGTGCAGGACAGTGCTATAGAATTCATTATGTCCATTATGTTCATGCAAACATTGACGGTGGTACACAATCTTAGCAACACTCTAATTTATGCTGTTGTTTTGTGACTATTCAATGCATAACAGGATCTGTGGAGCCTGATTCCAGGTGAGAGAGGCAGACTACAGGTCAGCTTGTGCACAGCGCGCTTCCTATTCCAGAGGGCCTCTCGGCTCAGTCTCTGGAAGCAGTGTGCTGCGGGTGCTCCAGACCGCCAGGGGAAGGAAACAAGGGGTGCCTTCCCAGAGGGGCAGCTGTCGTGGAGGGTAAGTCATTTAAGCCATTATTTTTGTATTAAAAGAGATGCAGATGTGCTAGACGATGGCTTTATGAATTTGAAAGTAATTCTTTTTTTAAACCTAGACAGCAAAGTGAGTTCTTGTAAACAAGGACCATTGCTGGCACTTCCCCGAGACTCCTCGGGGAAGTCCATTCAGTCTCCTCAGCTGTTGCGGATACTTTGGGAGGGAAAGAAAAACATTTTCAAAGTATTGATGTAATGTGCAACGGCTTTTCAATCATTCCTGTTACTAGAGTGCATTCTATTTCTCCTTTGGTATTTGTAGGGATGGCATTTGTAAGTTGCTTTTTAGTTTTTAATAAAATGTCTGTACATCGTAATCAAAGCCAGGTCGTAAAGAAAAGGTATAAAATGCACAGTAAATATCTCTGTATCTGCCTCTTCCGTTTCGGGCTCCCTCCTTAAAAGTCACCGTTATTGTCAGTTTCTGATCTATCTATCCTCTTCAAATTGATGCTTATCATTATAACAGTAGCTGATTTATCGGAACTATATCTTCACCAGTTGAATTTTTAAATGTCGTGATTTTTTTTTCCCGGAGGAGAGTATCATTAAGCCAGAGCCAAGACTCACATATTGTTGTTAGGGAAGAGGTAGCTTCTAGACTCTAAGCAAGGTTTACCGAGTGTGCCCTTTATTAATACCCCAAACCAGTACTTTCCTTTGGGGTTTTAGCCATGTTCACTGAACAACCAGGGGGCAAATCCCCAAACCGTTTCTAACATCAGAGCCTTATTTTGTCATCCATGAAAGATTAAATCTGGGGAGAGGGCAAACTCTAAAGTCGCTTCCAGTGTAGACATCCTCCAGCTCCATCAATTTTTTTTTTAACAAAAAATGCAGAAACAACGAAAGCACTTGGATTAAGTGATTTAATCCTCCCAGAACACATTTGAAACTACCTAACACAATTGTAACTGCATTGTTTCTGGCTCAGTGCAGTCATTTACAGACTGTGTGGGTCGGTTGGTGTTGGCAAGCAAAATTACAAATATAAAGATTTACATCAATTTCAGGACCAAGAAGCAAAGGCTCAAAATTACAGCTCAGGGTTGTAGGTCGGAGGTGATCCGATTTATCTCCAAATAATTAACAGCTGTCTTTTCAAAGCCTAGTCCTATTATGTGTAATGTGCACTTCTGTATGCAGGTTGAAATTTATTTAAACAACAAATACCGGATGCTGCAATTTGGGGATGCCTTGTGTTACATTCCAAATGTTTGGAGGTGCTTTCCTAACATTTTGGCCATTATTTGCTGTGTGTGCAGGTGAACAAGGTCAGAGGCATGGTGCCCCTCTTAGCCAACTGCTCAAAAGAGCCTTTGGTATCCCAGCAACAGATATAAACACTGTTCAAGTGACAGATTGGGTGGTTGCTTTCACTGGACCCGTTCAGAGACAAAACTGAGTTGAATTAAAGGAGCGTATTAATTTGTGGTTTTCCCTATGACTGTCAATAGAGCGGCAATTGAAGCCGGTCTTGAACATCCATCCTGGGGTTGGGGAGGAGGAGCCTATCCCCTTAGGTCATTTGCCTACCCAGAGAATACTTTTAGTACTGTGAGATTTAAAACCTGATCTCATTAAAAATCATTTCGCTGCCTCTGTTTTTTTTACTCCCAGAATGGACACACCCAAAGCAAAGTCTCTTCTAAATAGCTCTTGAGAGGTCAATTTCCAAGGGCCCCCACGTTCAGGACTGAAAAGAGAACTCTTCTGTCTGAGTGAGCGCCAATGGCGGGCTGCAGCGAAGACAAGTTAGCAGCCCGGGTAGAGGAGACCTTGCCCGCTCCTCACTGGCGTTCCTCCATCCCCCGCACGACCCCTCCCAAACCTTAGAAAGGGACCCTCTGAAGAAACACCCTCAATGCATTCATTTGTTCCCATGGTTCGGTAAACTTTTCATAAGCTTTTAAAAACAGGCTCTCGCCGGGCAGTGGTGGCGCACACCTGTAATCCCAGCACTCTGGGAGGCAGAGGCAGGTGGATTTCTGAGTTCGAGGCCAGCCTGGTCTAGAGAAACCCTGTCTCGGGGGTGGGGGGAAGGGGAGGGAATCTCAAATTCCATAAGCTAATATTTCCGTAAACCCTGTATCCACTCCTGCTGTGGAATTGGAGGAGATGAAGTCGTTTCCAGCCAGCCCAGTATGCAAGGTCCATGGGAGACCTAAACTTGGAACTTCCTTATTACTTGTTCTCTTCCAGAGCCGAACACACCACTCATAGACTTCCTGTTCAGGACTGCTCACAAGGTTTTAGGCTTTCAACTGCTACAGTGTTTCACTTAATATTCAGCTTTTACCTAGCTGCTTTTTGTGCCGCAGTTTCTCCATCTGGAATACAAGAATAATAATAGAATCTACCTGGTGGGGGCGGGGAAAATATGTTGAAGGGATTAATAATGTAGAAAGTTCTAAGAATAATGCTAGAGATCTATTATGGGCAACTTTTTATTTTTGTTGTCTTTGCTCATTTCTATATATCTATGTATCTACGTATCTATGTATCTATCTCTCGATCTTATGCTGAGAAGCAGAACCAATGTCTCACTCAGGCACATGCTATATAACTGGGCTGTATGGCCAAGCTTCTGTATAATTTTAATACTATTATTATTTGGGGGGGGGGTTGTTTTTTCTGAGACAGGGTTTCTCTGTATAGCCCTGGCTGTCCTGGAACTCACTCTGTAGACCAGGCTGGCCTCGAACTCAGAAATCCGCCTGCCTCTGCCTCCTAGAGTGCTGGGATTACAGGCGTGCGCCACCACAGCCCAGCTTTTTAATACTATTATAAGGGCTAATTGCTTTATCAAGATATTTTATTGTCATGTCACTGATGGGAGGCTGGCATAACTGATGTATTCTTGGTCTGCACATTTTACTTTTCCTGCAGTACTGGAGATACACTTGGGGTTTTTGCGTGTTCTAGGCAAGAATTCTTCTAAGCTATGTCCATAGCTCAATCTGCACAGTTTTTTTTAAAACCAGTCTTTAGAAAATTCCATATGTATTGGTAGAAAGTGAATCAGACAAAGGTTGTAAAGGAAGAGAAGGACACTCCTGGGATGGACTGGACAACGGGCACATGAGGTTTTATTTTACAACACTGATTATGAAAGGGACCAAAGGCCAAGATTACATCCGGCCTCCCTGCCTCCAGGCAGTGTGCACTGCTCGGCCAGCCAAGCCAGTGCAATCGCAGGGCGCTTGCCGCTCCCTTTGCTCCAGCAGTATTTCAAGGAATCTGTGAGCCTTGCCTGATTGCCCAATCCTGTGATTTCACTCCTCCCTAGAGAAAGAAACTGCTGAGAATAGACAACCCCCTGGGACCTTTAAAGGCAATAATCTCCTTTCACTTTTGCAAGTAAGTCCAGGGTTCAGAAGTCCATTCATTGTTAAAAAAAAAAAAAAAAAAAAAAAAAAAAACCCTGAGCTGTAAAGCTGTAAGGGATGTAGCTGGGGTGGGTAGCTCAGTGGGGCCCTCCCAGCCCGAGGCCAATGTTCGATGCATTGCAAAAAAAAAAATGTTAAATAATTTTTAAAAGACCTTACTTACTACAGTAAGTAGCTTCACTCTAGAAACGAAGGTCAGGGGATAATAAGCTCTTGAGCATCCTGCTTCCAATTAGACAATTGGCCATAGAATTTATAATCCTACCTCGGCCCCATGTCTTTCTTGAGTCATGTCACATTCCATCAGTCTTTCCATCAAGAAAACTGGAAACTAATGTTGTGCTTGCATGCATATGTGTGTGTGTGTGTACATATGTATCTGTGTTTGAGCAAGTATATTACATCCAAGAAAGCATCTTTTTTCCCACAAAGGTCAATTTTATATTAGTAGATCAATTGATTGATTAGTTGGTTGATTGAGACAAGGTCTTGCTATGTGGCCCAGGTTAATTCTGAACTGGCAATCTTTGTGATTATCCTATCTCAGCTGTCTGAATACAAGGCAGAATATAGGCAAACCCCATCATATGCAGCTTATTTCTTAAATGGGGCTATAGTTCTTTCCTGAGTTTCTAGAATCAGACAGATTGAAGAGAATGCGCTTCTGGTGATGAAATAATTGCTACAACTCCATACCGGGGATTCCTCTCAAGCTATAGACTCAAGATCACAGTTGACCTCTCCCAAGACAGGTATAAGCCCAGTTTACATGAATTCAGTGCACCAGCCCTGCTATGTAGGTGGTATTATTTGCTCCATTTCACAGTTGATAAAATCGAGTTGTAGCAAAGTGAAGGAGTGAGCTCTGCAAAACGAGCTTATCGGAAGAATTCTAGAACTTCAAGGTGATCTCTTGGGCATGAGCCAGAAAATATATTGAAATGTGAATGGTGGTAGGCCTGTAATTCTTGAATTCTAGGGAGGATCTTGAGCTCAAGGCCAGCCTACGTGCCTAAGGCGAGCCTATCAAAATAAAATAACAATGAAAGCCATCAGATAGTTTTAGTATCCACCAACAAAAAGTCCTTTGGACAGATACCAAACAGAAATTTGCATTATAAAAAGCACAGCCTACGAGACCACACTTAGCAAGTGGGTTGTTTGCTATTTTAGCCAAAATTAGAAATCATTGTTGCACAAAATACTTAAAGCTCTGGATTTAAGTTTTATTTTATTCAAATTTCTTCAGCTAATCTCCAAAACTGGCTTGCCTTTAAAAATTATTTTATTTGTGTATTTGTGTGTGTGTGTGTGTGTGTGGTGTGTGTGTGTGTGTGTGAGTGAGAGAGAGAGAGAGAGAGCAAGTCCGCAGGATGGAACTCACCAGATGGCTGAGAGGACAAGCAAGTTTACCCACTGAGCCCTAGGCTCGCCTTTTAAATGAAGGGTCTTAGCCTACTCTGCTAAGCACCTCTTGTGGGGGAGAGCAGCCTGAGGCTAGAGTGATTAACCTTCTGGGTGAGGCCCCAGTTAACAAGTACAAACACAGGAGCCAAGGACATTGGGAACCCTTCACTTTTAGCCAGGGTGGCACTCAAAAAAAAAAAAAAAATGCTGAGGCTTTGGACTATTTGCTCTGATTTTTTTGAAACATTTCTTTCTTTATCTGTGTGTGGGATGCCCGGATGCCACTGTGTAGGGGGGATGAAGCAGAGGAGAGGAGTCAGTTCTCTCAGTCAGCAAGTACTTTTATCCACAGAGCCATCTCATCAGCACCAGACTGTACCTTGGATGGAGAGAGAGTACCAACTCCTCTGTTCTGTGACTTGTGCGCATGCTCATGATCCCATGCACAGGTCTTTAAGTTCGGCTCAAACCACACCTCCTCTACAGCTTGCCTACAAGTACTCCACTTTTGTCAGCTCCATAAGGGCAGGGATTTTGTGCGTTTCATTCACGGTTGTATCCTTAGCACCTAGGCAGAACAGTACCTAGCAAGTAATAGATACTTAAGAAACATTTGTTCAACTAATCATTGTCATTGTTACATTGTATGGCAACAGAGTATCTCCCTGTCTGTCTCCATTAGGTGTTCTGTCTTGTTTTTCTTTATATTCCCAGCACGGTACAGAGAGGCTAGCCCACATATTAGATGTGTGCTTAGATGGATACAATAGGAGTTTGATCAGAGGCATGGCTTCTTTTGTTTTGTTACATTTTGCAAGAGAGATCATCTGAGAGGGGGGGGGGCATGAAACAATCCTCAGATTGTGGACCCCAGATGACTCCACTTCAAATGCTTTTACCATTCTTTGAACATATGCTGGCTACTCCTTCGTGAACTTCTAACACAGGGCCCTCCATATAGTACTTGATGGGCATCTGGCTGTGCTGGCTACAGTAATGAACACTGGCTATCACACAGGATGATTTGAGCCACTCCAAGAGGAGAGGAGCAATCACGTTACTGGAACACCTGAGGACACTGCCATTAGAGCCGTACCAACTGCATATCCATGTGACTAACTAGGGCTTATTAGACCTGGCGTGCTCCTAGGCCTGAGCCGAAAGTGCCGTACTCTTAAGCCCATCCAAAGAAAGCAAATGAAAACATATGAGGCTCCAACTGCCTTAAAAAGCCAGTGCGCTGTTTTTCTTGTATGCTG
This sequence comes from Apodemus sylvaticus, assembly GCF_947179515.1. Lineage (NCBI taxonomy): Eukaryota > Metazoa > Chordata > Mammalia > Rodentia > Muridae > Apodemus > Apodemus sylvaticus. The sequence goes on from NC_067495.1 coordinate 116,461,225, forward strand.
CTTCCTCTCGTAATAATGCTCTCTGCCATTTCTTCAGCTTTTGCTGTAGGGCGGACCTTCCTCAAATTGAATGAGGCTTCTCCTATTTAATGCCCCCAAAAGTCTTAAAATGCAGGTGTTGTAATCGCCATTTCCCAGATGGGAAACGGAGGCAGACAGTAACTATATATATTTTAGCCCTGGAACCATCTGCCCAGGGATGTCACCACCCACGGTGGGCTAGGTCCTTCCACATCAATCATTAATTTTAAAAATTCCCCACAGGCTTTCGTACAGAGCTAATCTGATGAGGGCATTTTCTCAGTTGAGGTTCTGTCTTCGCAGGTGAGACTAGCTTGTGTCAACTTGGCAAAAACAAATAAAAAACTAATTAACACATAGGTTTCCACTTCAAGAAAGTCAGCCACCGATGGTCTGGTGTCTGGAAAATGACCAACAGGTTTTAGAAGTGAGAGTGGATTAGACCAGGAAACGTGGGCCTAGTTGGGTACGGACCCAACATTTACAGAATTGCCTGGAGAGGTGGTTCTGCTGCGTTACTCTGGGAAAGACACTCAATTCCCAGCACTTCTGTTTGTTCTCTTGTAAAACAGCCTGGGGAACGCCACCTGTCTAGCGCAGTGGTAAGGATTAAAAGAGTTACTATTTTACCAGAAGCCTGGTTAAAAACAAAGCAAAAGAAAACCAAACCAAACAAACAAAAACCGAAGTGCTTCAGTGTTCGTTCAGTAGCCGCCCATCTGGTTTTTTTAGATGGCGGGCCTCTGCCTGGGAAAGTTTGCCGGGTGCTTTCTGCACGGAGGCAGACACAATCGCCACTGGGAAAGTGGCGAGTTGAAGGAAACGCCCCTGCTCGCCACGCCTAAAACCAAGGACAAATAGGGGAGAAGGCTGGGAACGCCCCAAGCGGAAATCGCAATTGCGATGGGCGTAACGGGGGTTGGAAGCCGCTTGGTGTCTGACTGGACAAAAGAGAAGCAGAGGAAACAGCAGCAGCACAGCGTGGTGCACCCGTAGGAGCGGCGGCAGCAGAATACCCGTCACTTCCGTCTCCCTTTGGCCACCCCCCCGGCAGATTTCTAGCCGCCCTTCCTGAAGTTACCTACAGAGGGCGCGCTTCTTCACGCAGCCTGTTCACTACATAGGCTGCCTGCCAACTATTGCAGTCCTCCCCACCTCCTCCAAGAAGCCTTCCCAACACCGCTGCAACCATTCGCTTGCTGGATTGAACCCTCAGAAACGTCATCAGCAGTGCATAATATAGAATTTGGGCATGTGCTGGCTGGTCGGCTAACTGTGTGGGACGTGTTAGGCAAGTCTTAGGTCCTCAACAATAGCATATCTAGTATTCCCTTCAATGGCATATGTTCAACAAATGCTTGACGGGCCTCGACTTGCTGTAGAAGTTCCTTAAGGAGACTTTCAGGGCCCCAATGACATAGCACCTTGACTAGATGGGGTCAGTGTAACCCACCTCTCAGCACAATGGCTTGTGCAAAGCTAAGACATGTACAGGGGGATTCATTGCTTTTTTTTTTTTAAGATTCCTCAGCCCCAGTTTTAACGTAGAACCCCCTGATAAACTTGATTCTTGCCCTCTGGAAGACAGCCCAGGGAAAATGACTAGAGCAACAGATTGAGTGTGGCCAGGCAGTGGTGGTGCACGCCTTTAATCCCAGCACTTGGGAGGCAGAGGCAGGTGGATTTCTGAGTTCGAGGCCAGCCTGGTCTACAGAGTGAGTTCCAGAACACAGTAATCAGATCATTCTTTCACTTACCTGTTGAGAATATATTCAGGTAATAGTCATTTCAAATTCAATTTTTTTTAGTTGAAAGATGAAATGGAAGCGACTTTTGTGACAATCATGATAAAACAGCCCTTTGTTAACTGGAAGACCATCTACAAAGGTTTGCCACCTTTCCCACCATTGAAATCCATGAGAGCCGGGCAGTGGTGGCGCACGCCTGTAATCCCAGCACTCTGGGAGGCAGAGGCAGGCGGATTTCTGAGTTCGAGGCCAGCCTGGTCTACAGAGTGAGTTCCAGGACAGCCAGGGCTACACAGAGAAACCCTGTCTTGAAAAACAAACAAGCAAACAAACAAACAAAGAAATCCATGAGAAACACACAGAAAATGCTGCTTGGGTCTAAACACAAGATCCATATATAGATGCAAGAGTTATGGATAGAGAACAGCTAAATGCATTATTCTGACTCTTGAGTTTCCCAGGGATTGTTCGATGACTTCAGAGAGGAGAAGGATGATTGTGGCCAGGGGTCAAGAGAGACTCCACCATGGAGGCAAGATTTGAGATGAGCCCAAGTAAGGGGCTTGAATTTTGGCACAGGACCACGAAGAAGATAGCGGAAGAACTCAAGGCACGACAGGGGCAATGGTGCAGAGGCAGGATAGCAAAAGGGAAATCACAAGTGCCACTAGACACAATCTGATTGTGTAAAACACTGACTGTCCTGTGTGGTCTCTCAGTATCTGTTTCAGTAATCAAGGAAAGGGGGAGGAAGGGAAGGAAGAAGGGAGGGGCATGTTATTTAGCTAATTGAAATCAAAACTTCCAAGCCGGTGGCGGTGGCACACACCTATAATCCCAGCATTTGGGAGGCAGAGGCAGGAGGATTTCTGAGTTCAAGGCCAGCCTGGTCTACAGAGTGAGTTCCAGGACAGCCAGAGCTATATAGAGAAACCCTGTCTCGAAAAACCAAATCCAAAAAAAAAAAAAAAAAAAAAAAAAAAAACCAAACAAACAAACAAAAAAGAAATCAAAACTTCCTACAAATGGGAGTTGGGACAAGTAGACCAGCAGAAATTAGGAGAATACAGTTGCAAAGCAAAAACTAGCCTCTCCCATGAGATTAGATGCTCTAAAAGGGGAGATCAGAGGCACGCCTGGTTTGTTCATCCCTATATTTTTAGCATAAAAAACAGTGGCCAGCATCAGAGACAGGGAGAGGAAGGTGGAAGGCTGGGCTAGTCGGTAAAAGGGTTAATGGAACAGAGACAAGAGAGTAATGGGGGTGAATATGATTGAAATACATTACGCATAGGTGTGAAAATGTCACGATGAAACCTATTACTATGTATAATTCATGCATGCTATTTCTTTTTTTAGTTTTTTTTTTCTTTTTCTGAGGCAGGGTTTCTTTGTATAGCCCTGGCTGTCCTGGAACTCACTCTGTAGACCAGGCTGGCCTCGAACTCAGAAATCCGCCTGCCTCTGCCTCCCAGAGTGCTGGGATTACAGGCGTGCATCACCACTGCCCAGCTTAAAAAAAATTTTTTTTTAAGCAGAACAGTAGCCAGCACACAGAGAAAGTTCTAGAAAAAATGATCTGCTGGTGGGAATGTAGCAACAGTGGAAAAGGCAAAAAGTGTGGAGGGTTTCAGTACCCATTCTTATTTATTGCCTGGGTGCCCTTGGGCAAGCTGCTTCGTGTCTCTAAGACTCATTTTCCTCTCCAAAAAATAATGTCTATCTCAGAGTTGTCCTGAACATTAATGAACATAACGTGTATGAAGTGCATACTGCACCCCTTGAAGACAGTAGATAGCAGTTTTAGTTTTGCTTTCTCTTGCTGCATTAAAGCCCATGATTAAAAGCAACTGGAGAAGAAGCGGTTTCCTTGGCTCACACATCCCTTTCCTAGGGCCACCACTGAGGAAACCCAAGCAGTGAGTATGAAGACACGTTGCTTGGTGGCTTGCGCTCAATTGCGCCCTCTCAGCTTAGGTTTGCACACACACACAGGACCTGTCCAGGGGTGGGACTGTCCACAGAGGGCAGAGCCCTCTGGCATCAATCAAGAAAATATCAACTTGCCCACAGGCCAATTTGGTGTAGGCATTTTCCAGGATGGAGAATCCAGATGATTCTAGCTTGTGTGGGTGGACAAAACCAGACAAACAACAAACAAACAAACACCACTACCAAACAAAAAGCACAACAGCCATTGTGATCGCACCGTTTTTTTTTTTTTTTTTTGACGGGGGCTGATTCCCTGTGCAGAGCTTTGTGCACGGCAGGCAGCCAGATAGTATTTATTGTCTGACAGGGAGGCTGGGACCTGTAGGCAGCGTGAGCTTGGCACTGGACGTAGAGAACTGGATGATGAACATGTGTCTCTGATCATAAGAAATGGCTTGACAAGGAGTCAAGTCCAGGGGTGAGGGTGGTACAGGGGTCAGGGTATTTGCTCCAGTCTGCGATGGTGACCATAGGGTTAGCAAGAAAGGGATGGCAGGAAAGAGAGAATTTTCCTCTTTGGTTTATTTGGTTTTGTGTTTATGAGCATGACTGAAAATTAGGAAAGGGGCCAGAATGCTACCAGCACCTACTAAGTGTTATTTACCAGCAGATTCAAGTGTCGAATGCCAGCTACAACACCCTTGTCATAGACTAAAGAAACCTGAGACATTCACAAGGTATTCCTGATCAATGTAGTCAGAATTGCCAATCCCCAGACTGTCGGTAAAGATACTGGGTAATGCCAGACATTGCATACAGTTCTTCTCCCTTTCCTCAAAGAGTCAGGAAAGCATCGTCCACAAGGGGGCAGATGATGTCTGGCCAAGTCTAGTCTTAGCAGCAATGAAATAATGTTTAAAAAACAATCTTCCCCCAGATAGTCTAGCTATCTGAACAAGCACAAAAATGGATATTGAAGGCATTCCTTCCCCCTGCACTATTAAAAGGAACGTAGATCACAGAGGCATTCAAATTGAGATGTGGTGATGAGCCAAGCCCTGGGGAAGTCCTGCCTGGAGTATGAGACATGGATTATCAATGCATTAGTCTTCCTTCTGTCCATAGCACACGGTTAACCTGCAGTCTGCATCTCCTTAACAAGGCTAGAAAAGGCAGAGTGATGTCCAAGAGAATCCAGGCTAAGGTGGTGTGGAAATCTAGAAGAAATGGAATTTTGGGTTTCTCTATGCTACCCTGGAACTCATTATGTAGACCAGGCTAAACTCAAACTCACAGAGATCCATCTGCCTCTGCCTCCCCAGTGCTGGGATTAAAGGCTTATGTCGCCGGGCAGTGGTGGCACACGCCTTTGATCCCAGCACTAGGGAGGCAGAGGCAGGCAGATTTTTGAGTTCAAGGCCACCCTGGTCTACAGAGTGACTTTCGGGACAACCAGGGCTACACAGAGAAACCCTGTCTCGAAAAAAACCAAAATAAATAAATAAATAAAATAAAAGCATATGTCACCATTGTCTTTCAGAGTTAACAGCACAGCTCTAGGACCACAGAGATCTGGGTTCAGATCCTAGTTCACCATCTGAGTTCCATTGCCTGGGGCACACTGCTTAACCTCCTGAGCCACAGGTTTTCATTAGTAAAATGGGGAGAGTAAAATCAGTGGCCACTTCAGAGGGTAGCTGTGAATTTTCTTTCTTTCTTTCCTTCTTTCTTTTTTAAGACAGGGTTTCTCTGTGTGGCCCTGAATGTCCTGGAACTCACTCTGTAGACCAGGCTGGCCTCAAACTCAGAAATCCACCTGCTTCTGCCTCCCAGAGTGCTGGGATTACAGGTGTGCACCACCACAGCCCGGGACTATGAATTTTCAATGAGATCATGCAGAAATGAGAGGGAAAACGGAGGTGCTTGAGTCTACTGGGCTGGCCCTGGTGACTATGCACAGTCAAGGACAGAGTCTGTTATCATGGGACTGAGCAGATACTTGGCCAGCCAAGCCCAACACAGAACCAGCCAGGTTTTGCCAGGAGATTGCTTTGCTCCTGGTCTCAACACTAAGAGGTCAATGAAGTGATTGGAAAGAAAGAATGTCTTGGGGGATTAGCAGAGTCCTCTCCTCCTCCCTAGGCACAGTATTTAATCATTCGGTCAGTGATTGGTTGATCGATATGTGTATGAGGGTTTTGCCTGTGTGTATGTCAGTGCAGCACATACATGTAGTGCCCATGAAGGCCAGAGAAGGATGTCCATCCACCCTGGGACTGGAGCTCATTTAGTAACTGTGTGGGTGTTAGGAATTGAACCTGGATCCTCTGGAAGAGGCCAGCCCCTAAACTGCACAACTGCAAAATGCTCAGTCCTAGGCCTGTATGTTCCTGTAATTTCCTTTTCCCCAGGAATAATAAAATAGAAGGAAATTCTTTTGTATAGCTTATTTACTTACTTATAGTTTTGTGTATATGCTGTGTGTGTGTGTGTGTGTGTGTGTGTGTGTGTTTCACATGTGTCTGCAGGTTTAGCCACATGCGCATGCTCACATGGAGGCCAGAAGTCAACATAAGGTGTCTTCCTTTATCACTTTCCACTATCATTTTTGAGACAAGCTCTCCTATGGAAGCTGGAGCCCACCATTCCAGCTCGACTGGCTGGCCAGCAAGCCCTTGGGATCTGTCCATCTCTAACCCACCCAGGACACGCCACTGTGCCTGGCCTTTTCTGTTGGTGCGAGGGATCCAATCAGACCCACATGCCCGCACAGTTTGCCTACTGAGGCCATCCTCTTTGCTGGGGTTTTGCTGGCCTCGAACTTAGAAATCTGCCTGCCTCTGCCTCCCAAGTGCTGGGATTACAGGTGTGCGCCACCACCGCCTGGCAGGTTTTTTATTTTTACAATTAATTTACTTTATGTGTATGAGTATCTTGTTTTATGTATACATATATACACTATATGCATGCCTGGTGCCAAGGCTGGGTCATCAGAGCCTCTGAAACTTGGGATTTGGAGTTACAGATGTTTGCGAGTCATCTTATGGGTACTTGGAACCAAACCCAAACCCATGTCGTCTGAGAGAGTAACAAGTGATCTTATCCACTGAACTATTTCTCCTTCTGTTTTGTTTTTTGAGATGGGGTGTGTGTCTGTGTGTGTGTGTGTGTGTGTGTCACACTACGGCAGGCTAGCCTAGAACTCCCTATATATACTAGGCTTGCCTCAGATTTGCAACAATTCTCCTGTTTCTGCCTCTTAAGTGCTGTGACCAGCATGCCAAACTGGAAGGAGATTCCATTTCTTAGGTCCAGGATCTGCTACAATGTGTTTGTTGCCATTTGTAAGTTTACATTTCTCTGTGAGCAGATCCCAGCAGGGCTGTGACTTGGATTCCCACAAAGCTGGGATCCTCTCTGGTCAAATTAGCCCTGGGTATTTCTTGGTTACAGGTCTTGGTGGGAAGCCTTGGCCTAAAAGAGATAATAGCAAAAGCATTTTATATATTTAGCTTTGGGGCATTATAAGTGACTTTTTTGGCACTGCATTTCCTTTCCTAAATATAGTTGGCTTGGGATAATATTAAAATGCAATTTATGGGAGCCAACAGGAGAGTGGTTATAGGCTTGTAAGCACAGCATGACTTTCGTTCCAGGTAGCACCGCTTACGGTTTTGTTTGTCTTTCTGGCTCTCCTCGGTGCCAAATGCAGGCAGCACACTCCACCGAGTGTTTTTATAGCCTATGTGAAATATAAGGCATTTTCATGGTCTTATGCGAGCCCCGCACCAGAACGGCCCAGAGGCCCACATTCTTAGTCCAGTGTTGTGCCAGGAACCTCTGCATCAAGTAAACCTCAGGGTACCCACTGCCTCCCTTGCTCTCTGTGGACTGTTTCCTCCTGAAGCCCAGTAGAGACTAACCTCTTAATTGTCTTCTCAGGACTGTGCAAATTCCTATCAGCAGGTTTAGGCAAGAGCAAGCAGGTGGTGTTGACCTGAGATCACCTGACCAGAGCCTGTTGGGAAACATTTCTCTGTGCCAAGGGCAGGGCCAGGGCCAGTATGTGTGTCCAAGGTGAATGGCTATTACCTGTGACGAAGCAAAAACAGCTCTTACCTCAAAGAGAATTAAGAGTTGATGCAGGAACAGAGCTTCAGGGTATTGCAAATACAAATGAGGTAACCGTGTTCTGAAGTTTTTAGAGTAGTAGCAAAAGAAAAGTCACAAGCTTTCAGCGCATTGGTGGTAACCTCAGGCAGGTGGTTTTCGCAGACTGAGGCTAATCTCTGCTCTAGGCCTCGTGTTATCTGATGGCATTCTTAGCCTTTGGCTTGGGGAAGCCAGTTGTCTGTCAGTACATTCCCAAAGTTTTCACATGCTAGTCACATGTATAGTAAGTCAGATAGACAAGCGGGCAAAGAATGCCTTTGAAGGAGGCTAATGATAGCCTGTGATAGTTTGGTTCTGTATCTGTAACATCCCAACTCCACACCCGGAACTTCTAATCAGTCAATCAGGCTTTAGACTCTTTAACAAAAGGTGGTGGGTTGGTTTTTTTTTTTTTTTTTTTTTTTTTGGTTTTTGGTTTTTTTCGAGACAGGGTTTCTCTGTGTAGCCCTGGCTGATCCTAGAACTCACTCTGTAGACCAGGCTGGCCTCCAACTCAGAAATCCACCTACCTCTGCCTCACAAGTGCTGGGATTACAGGCGTGCACCACCACTGCCCGGCTACAAAAGGTGTTTTTCTTCTGAGAAATTCATTTCATACCTTTGTACAGGACAGGGTGAAGGGCAGGGTAAGAAACTCAAGCCTCCAGCTCGTGAGATGGTTCAGTGGCTGCGATCACTTGCTATTAAACTTGACAACCTGTTTGGTGCCCAGGACCCACAGGATGGAGGAGGAGAAGCAACTCCTAAAAGTTGTTCTCTGGTTTATATATACAAGTTGTGGCACATAACACTCGTACAGACACACACTCACCCTCACATAAACACATACAAAATAAAAATAAATAAATGTAAAAAAGGCGAGAAGTTCAAACTTGTGGAAGGGCACCTCCTCTTTTGCCTGAGGCAGGTCTCACTGGCCTCAGCATTTTTGGCTAGAAGAAGGCAGGCTAGTCATCGTTCTTTTCCTTCCTAAGACTTTGGAAAAACAAACAAACAAAAAAACCAATCGAAAACAATTGTCCTGGCGAAAACCTGCATTCTGGCCCAAGCCAGGAAGAGAAGCTGTCAATTCAGTCTATATCTTGTCTCCTCCTTTGTCAACAGCCCAGTTCTTTAACAATGCTTTTTGGGAAGCTGAGTCAGAAGGACTCCCACTGGCTCAAGGTCAGCTTCGTCTACATTGTGAGTTCGAAACAAGCCTGGAATACAGTAAGATCTTATTTAGGAATAAAAAGAAAGAAAAAGAAATGAAAGGGGAAAAAGATAGAAGAAAGGAAGACAGGAAGGAGGGGGAAAAGGAAGGAAGGGACACAGAGAGAGAAAGAATAAAACGTCTTTCTTACATATTTACATAAGCATCTCTCCCTCATTTTCATTTTTTTTTTTTGTGGGTGAAGCTAGGTGTTAGCATTTCCTCTAGGCTCTGCCCCACAGTTACCAGGCAATAGTCAGGTATGCCTGACTCACTATTAAAGGGGCTGCTTGCCCCCTCCTCACTATTTTACCCTCCCCTCTCTGCCCCTTCTCTCCCCATTCTCCTCCCCCTCTCTCTGCATGTGTTCATGGGTGGCCTCTTCTCTCTCTCTCTCTCTCTCTCTCTCTCTCTCTCTCTCTCTCTCTCTCTCTCTCTCCTCCTTTCCCTTGCCCTAAAGAAACCCTATTCCTGCCGGGCAATGGTGGTGCACGCCTGTGATCCCAGCACTCTGGGAGGCAGAGGCAGGCGGATTTCTGAGTTCGAGGCCAGCCTGGTCTACAGAGTGAGTTCCAGGACAGCCAGGGCTACACAGAGAAACCCTGTCTCGAAAAAGCCAAATCCAAACAAAACAAAAACAAAAAAAAAAAAACAAAAAACAAACAAAACCAAACAAACAAAACCAAACAAAACCAAAAAAAAAAAAACAACAAAAAAAAAACAAACAAACAAACATGGAGCATTTTTAGACCCGATGAAAGCACTCTTCCTCATGTTTATATTTTGGGCGCCCAGCAGAGTGCCCAACCTAAGTGTGCCTTTGAAGCAGTGGATTGATTGAATGTCTGTTTTGTTTCCAGGGTTGCCACCCTCATCCTAACCACTAAGGTGACCTAACTGTCCTGGAGAAGTGTCTGGATTCATGGCTTAGGTCTAGTCAGGATTTCCCAAGACCGAAATTCGCAAAATAAAGTAAAACCACTCTGTCCTTGCTTAATAAAAACCCGTCATTTTCTTTCAGGCTAGTACTCAGAGACGCGCGAGTTCTCTTCCCTACTCCGTCCAGAGTATTAAGGCAGAGCTTAGGCCTGGCTCTTCCGTGCTTGATGATTCCCTACGGGGAGGGATGAAGAGAGACTGGTGTCACTGTCACCCACTGGGACTCCCAAAACACAGTTGGAAACCGAAGCGCAGGAGTTTAGCCAGTGCGGTATCCCACGGTTCCTCAGCTCCTCCCAGGGCTAGCTTGCCCAGGCAGTACCGCCTCCCAGTCTCTCTGCCCTCCTCCCCTCCCCCACCTTTCTCACTCCCCACCCCCACACACTCAAATGGCAAGGGGGAAGGGCTGGATTTTCCACCCTTGATCCTTAGTAAAGAGCCCAGGGAAGAAAGGAGAAGGGAGGAGAGACAGCTGCCCCTCTGTCTGCCCTATTCTGATTGGCTTATCTGCTCAAGGGGGCAGCAGAGCAGAATGGTAAAGAAAAGAAGAGACCAGAGTGGCCCCAGGCAGCATCCTGACTCTACCTCTTACAGATTGTGTGCCGTGGGGCCTGCCGCTTTGTGTCTTTGTGTTTCCATTTCTTTCACTGTAAAGCGTCGAGGACTGACAGCTGTACCCTTTCTAAAGAACGCAGTGGTGGTCGAACAAAGCGGTGGGAACGCAATGAATGACTCAATAGATTGTGAAGCAGTTAAGAGCAAGTAGTAAATGCAATATGTGTTGTTTTGTAAAGTGTAATCATTTTATTAATTCTTTGAGACTCAGCAGTCTCTAACGACTCCCAGATCTACCTCCCACCTCGTTCCGACTTTCTTTTTTTCAAGACAGAGTTTCTCTGTGTAACAGCCCTGGCTATCCTGGAACTTGTTTTATAGACTAGTCTCACCACGAACTCAGAGATAACTGATTGCCTCTGCCCCCAAGTGTGCCATTATACCCTGCTATTAATTTTTAATACAATACTTGAATGATTTATATGTATATAATGTAGTTTGATCACAGACACTCCCTCCCAGATCCGTCCTCACTGCCCTACCTCCTACCCACTTTCATGTCCTTTAAAAAAATACCCACTGAGTTCAATTTGTATTGCACATTTACGAGTGGGTGCGTTTTTTTTTGTTTGTTTTGGTTTGGTTGTCCTTGATGCCTTTTTACATGCAGTGTCCTGTAATCCAGTTTGGCTTCAAATTTACTATAGAGCTGGAGATAACCTTGAACTTCTGATCCTTCCGGTTCCGCCTCCAGAGGGTTGGGACTACAAGGCACTATTCCTGGTTTCTATGGTGATAGATATCAAAAAACAAAAAAAAAAAAAAAACAAAAAACAAAAAACAAAAAAAAAAAAAAAAAATGAGGCTTTGCCCAAGCTAGGCACGCACGCCACCAACTGAGGTATTGCCCAGCCCTTATATAGTATAGATCTTAGAGAGAGAAAAGAAAGTACAACAGAGCCTATATTTCAGCTAAAATGCTTGTCTAAAGGCAGAATTTGCAGCTGGCGCTGTAGTTCAGGGATTTGTCAGCATTTGCCTTGAATGTGTGAGGCCCTGGGTTCTGTGTCAAGTACTAGAGAAACACAAACATCACAGGTGTTTCCGTCCTCGTCCTCACGACTCTACACCTGTGCTGATACTGAGACAAGGCACAGGGGGAGCCCCCAAAGCTCTTGGTAAATAAAATGAATAAAAACAATAAAGAAAATGAGCCCGTAATGCAAAATTTCTGAAAAAACAAACAAAAAAATCCCATTTACATTAAACTAAAAACCACTGCATGCATTCAGAGGCTGGAGGAAACAGACTTGTGTATTGGAGCCTAGCCTGGGCTATGTAGTGAGTTCAAGACTGGTCTGGACTACATAGTGAGATTCTGTCTCTAGCAAAAATATTAATGAGACCGGAAGTGATGGTGTACCCTCTTAAACCCAGCACTCAAGAGGCAGAGATAGGTGGCTCTCTGTGGGTTCCAGGCTAGTCTGGTCTACGTAGCAAGTTGCAGGCTACCTAGGGCTGGCTATATGGTGAGATTTTGTCTCAAAAACTTAACTCATTTTTTTTCAAAAAGGTTCAGTGATAAAACACATAAGCATACACGAGTCCCCAAGGTTCCATTTCTAGCACTATAAAAGAAAACGAAACAAAACAAAAGTTGTACTTTGCTAACTTTTTCCTGGGGCTGTTCTTACTGCCTGGCTAAGCCTCTGGGGAGCTGAGAAGAATCCTTGGAGAGCTTCTCCAGCAGTACCTTCTGGGGAGAGCTGTCCTGGCAGCCGAGCTGGGATAAACTCTCAGCTTCCCCAAAGGTGTATGTGCTGCTATGGCAGCGGTCTAAGGAGACCTGGGAGGAGGGAGAAGCCACAGGCCTCCCAGCAAGACATCAGCCTGGCATCCATTAGAACTCTGTCAGCCAGAATGGCACTCTGCCACGAGGACCCCAGAGCTTCCCTGTGCTCTTCAAATGTGGGGCAGGATTCCCACCCTAGCCCCTCCTAGGCTCCTTCCTTCTGCATTAGCCTGATACAAAGAGTATGCTTTCCAAGTGGCACTGCCTCAGAAGGGCTTCCACAGTCAGCTCACCAGGGTTAGATGTCAGGGGTGAGTCTTGGTGGGGGAGAAACCAGAGACTGTCAACTAGGAAGGCTTCAGAGTGTCTAGAGGGGTCCTTGACAGCCCTCCATTTCCCTTAGAGGTGTCCCCAACCATCCTGATGACCCTGAGCACACACAAACACATTCCTTTAGCTTCATGCTCAATCAGGGCCTGATCCAGCTGCACAGCAGTTCAAGGGCATGTCACCCTAGGACACAGATCTTGCCTACACATGGTTTATTTTACTGTGGTTCTAGAGAAATGAGGGTGGAGAGATAGCCCTAACAATCAGGGTACACGTGTGGACTCAGCAAACGTTTGTTGAGTGCCTGTTATGAACAAAGTCCCGTACCACGTACTGAGGGCGGGGAAGAGAAGGCAAGGATGAATCAAGTGGATCCGGTGCCCTCTGGACTTTGGCTTCTGACAGCGACGCGCTCTCTGTCTATTCCCCTACCCTCTCTATATATGTGTAAGATGGCACATTAAGTAAAAATATGGAAAGCTGAGTTCACTCCCCAGATCCCACAGTAAGAAAACTGACTCGTGAAAGTTATCTTCTGGCCTCCACATGCACACAGTGACATTAGTGTATCTGCACTCATGATGTGCATAAATCACACACACACACACACACACACACACACACACAGAGAGAGAGAGAGAGAGAGAGAGAGAGAGAGATGAAACATTAATACTAACTACTAACTATGGAAAGGGTTAGGAGATGTCCCTTATACTATTTTAAATCATGCAATGTTGTATAAAGTTAAACATATATCTGTATTATGTACACACAAACACATCCATATGGGATATCTACTGAGCACATACGCTAAACTGGGTACTCCTAGGTGCTGTGGATATACACAAGAGAAGAGAGAAACCTTTACCTTTATGAGAGGCAGAAAAACAGAAAAGCAACTGTGTATAGTACCACCGGGATGACAATAGGGGTCTGCGAATGTCTGGAGAACAAGTAAGGGACAGTGATTAATTAACATGTAGGGACAGTCTTTAAGAGCCTAGAGCCTCGGCTGCAGTAGAACATGGCTGCTGCGTGAGTGAATGGTGCCCCCTAGAGTTTCACACTGGCACATTCTCCAGGCTGGAAGAGCAAGACCAGAGAGGCAGGCACTAGAGAACCAAAGGTGGTCCAAAGTGGCCTGAGTAACTGCAGATGGATTGTGGTAGCTGGAAACACATTGTTTTGGAATGATAAAAGACAAGACTGGACAAGAACTGGCTCATTAGAAGCTAAGTCCAGGGATGGATCAATGAGAAGCAAGATAGCTGTTGGACTGAGTAACTCCTGGAGATTGCTCATTACGTGCCAAGGGAGGAATGTAGATAAACAGTAGAGAAATTGTGCACTACTTAAAAAAACCCTTTATATTTATTTTAAAGTATGTATGTATTTATGTACCATGTGACTGTGGGTTTGTGCATGTGCATGTTGGAGCCCACAGAGGCCAAAGGCTCAGGCCCCTGGAACTGGAGTTACTTAAACGCAGTTGTAAGCCACCCACTGTGGGCACTGAGAACTGAAGCCAGCTCCCCTACAGGAGCAGCGCACACTTTTTAACCGCTTGTCCATCTCTTCAGTTGCTACTACTGAGCATCCTATGAAAAGGAGAGTGTAGGTCAGAGGCTATCATGTGGGCCTTGCATTTTGCCCCCTCTGGATCGTTGTTTTTAAGATTTGTTTATTATATGTAACTACACTGTAGTGTACTTACATTTTTTATTTTAATTAAAAAATTAAAATTTAATTTTAAATAGTTTTTTTAAAAAAATTTTTAAAAAATTAAAAAATGCTTTATTTATTATATGTACGTACACTGTTAGTGATCTAAACTGACATCATTAGCTAGGCACGGTGGCTCACCCCTGTAATTTCAACACTTTGGAGGCTGAGAAGAAGATTGTCTTGAGTTCAAGGTAGTAGGTTCCAGGTCAGCCCCAGCTACATACAGAGTGAGATCTGGTCTCACGAAAAAGAAAAAAAGAAACACTGATGTTACTGATGAAACAGATATAGAGCAAATAAACATCAAACAAAGGCACACTGTTCCAGGGTAGTTAGAAAGACCAATGAGCTCAAATATTAGTGGGAGAGGAAGCTAGCATATTCAAAAGGAATTCTCTCTCTCTCTCTCTCTCTCTCTCTCTCTCTTTTTAAATAAAAGACCAAAACCGTGGATGCTATCAATACATTCTATATTAGGGAAAGTTAAAAAGAACAATTAAATTCAGTCTGACCTCAGCACGGGTCCTGTAACTGGAGGGGAAAATGTTCTAAAGAACACACTTGTATCAACTGAAGAAACTGCAGTAAGTTCAGTAGATTAAAGTAGTGTATGAGTTTCATTTATGTAATTGATACTTACAGAAGATTGGCTATGTAAAATGAAATCTTTATTTTTCCATTTTTTGTTTTTCAAGTCAGGGTTTCTCTATGTAGCCCTGGCTGTCCTGGAACTGAATCTGTAGACCAGTCTAGGCTGGCCTTGACCTCAGAGATCTGTCTGCCACTGCCTCCTGAGTGCTGGGATTAAAGGCATGTGCCACCACCCAGCAATGGATACCTCTATTCTGAAGAAACACACAGGAGAGAGAGATAGCTCAGAGGTTAAGAGCATGTACTGCTTTTCCAGAGGACCCAAGTTTGATTCCCTGTAACTACAGCTCCGAGGGTGTCTGATCCTTCTGGCTTCTGTGACCATACATGCACATACACATATATACATAATCTTCAAAATAATACAAATAGATATTTTGAAACACATGGAAGAATATGGGTAAAGGGCCATAGCACATACAACTTACTCTCAAATTTGCCAAAATTGGATGTGTTTGTGTGTAGTTTATGTAAATATAACACACATTCATCAAATGCATATACACTCTTATGTAAGTGTGTATGTTTGTGGGTTTAAATTCCTATCCCCATATCAGCAAAGTGTGAACGGGATGTGTAAACTCACATGGCAAAAAAAAAAAAATAATGACTAAATGTTAACAGCAAGTGACTGTGGAAGAGATTATGAGTCGTTTCTCTTTTTTTAGATTTATTTATCATTATGTATAAGTACACTGGAGCTGTCTTCAGACAAGAAGAGGGCGTCAGATCTCATTACAGATGGTTGTGAGCCACCATGTGGTGGCCTGGATTTGAATTCAGGACCTTTGGAAGAGCAGTCAGTGCTCTTAACCGCTGAGCCATCTCTCCAGCCTGAGGTGTTTCTTATACTGTTTTAAGTCTTGCAATGGTTTCAAAATTTGAATTCATTCATAAATGCAAGATTTTTAGAATATGGCCAGACATAGGCTGGAGAGGATCTGGGAATGGAGGGAATGGGGTGAGATGAAAGTAAACTGGGAGGCAGGCAGGCAGGCCTCTATGAGTTTGTGGCCAGCTTGCTCTACAGAGCTCCCTGCTGGCCGAGGCTACACAGTGAGAATTGGTCTTTAAAAGGACAAAGAGAAACAGCAGAGAGATCCTGGGGCTTTGCATACCAAGGTCAGAATGTGAACTGAGGCTACGCTCTGTAGTTCAAGGGAAGGGCCCCAGAGGACGACCATGGTCAGAAGAAACACATAGCATCAGTGCCTGGGGAGAGAGAGCATAGTAATCATCACCTGGACTCCTGTCGTCTATGAGGAATACCATACTGGAGGTAGGAAGATCTAGAAGGCACACCGGTCATTTTCCAAAATATCTGGAGGTGAAGCACCAGAGAAAACTAGTTGAGATAAAGTACTGGGGGCATCTGTGACAAGGCTATGGGGACAGGTGGAGGCTACAACCACAGTGAACTCTAGAGGTTTGGAAGGATTTGTAAGGTTTGAAATGCTTTCCCACGAAGTTAAATCATTGGCTCTTTTAAATGTAGACTGATCTTACATTTACGTGCACGTTTGTATGTGTTTGCATGGCTATGCCACATGTGTTCAGGTGCCTGATGAACCACCTGACACGGATGCTGGGGATCAACCTTAGACCCTCTGAAAGAACAGCATACACTCTTAACCACTGAGCCAGTTCTCTAGCCACACAAGTCCTTTTAATTTTTTTAAATTTTATTTTAAACTGAGTGGTGGTGGTGCACACCTTTAATCTCAGCACTTGGTAGCAGAAACAGGCAGCTGAGTTTGAGGCCAGCCTGCTTTACAGAGTAAGTTCCAGGACAGTCACAGCTACACAGAGCAACAGTCTCTCTCTCTCTCTCTCTCTCTCTCTCTCTCTCTCTCTCTCAGTCTCTCTCTCTCTCTCTCTCTCTCTCTCTCTCACACACACACACACACACACACACACACACACACACTATTATGTGTATGCTTGTGGATAATATTTGAGACATGAGCTTGTCAAGTTGCCTAGGCAGGCCTCGAACTCAAGATCCTCTGCCTTAGCCTCCCAAATGCTGAGATAAGAGATGTGCACTACCACCCCCAGCTCTGTACAGTGACGTCACATCTCTTTAATCATTATTATCCACAAGCATAAAGACAATGGGAATCCAGGTTCTAGACACTAAAATGCAGAGTCGTGTCTTTCTGTAAGGCCCATCTCAGGCCTCCACTCTTCCAGATGCCCTGGAGCGCTGGCAGGGGCATGTGCTGGAAGGACGTGGGAATCCTGGGATGCATGTGTTGGGCAGGTCTTGGCAGCCAGCGAAGGGTTTCTAATTTCTATTGAGGTTTGAGCCTTTCCTTTTTAAGCATTATTGACCCTTTAACATCTGTGTCCTCACCCTGGTCACTTCCCATCCTGTGTATTACACAGAGGGATCACCACCCTCTCAGCTGCACAGGATGTTCTCAGGCCGATGCCAAGAGCAAATGAAGCCCAGTCAGCACTTCTGCCAGCCTCTCCAGAGACACGGGGTACAGCAGCATGCCTGGGGGTGGGGTAGGAAAGAGAGAAAGGCTGGGAGAAACATTATCGGCACCTGAACTTCCTGGTTACAGACCATCTGGCTCATAAAAACCTGTTTATGAGTGAGTGAGTGAGTGAGTGTGTGTGTGTGTGTGTGTGTGTAGTGTGTATACTAGTGAGGTTCCCCTTCTTCCAAGTGTTAGCAGTAAAAAAGGATACTCTCTGTCCAAGATAACAAGATGAAGGCTCCCCTGTAGTACTCCGCGCTGTGCATTGTTTTTTGCCAGAAAGAAATCCTGTCAGCTAGGCTTAGGTTGGTGGTTGGTGGATTCTTTCAGACACCAAGGGTTGATCTTTGTACTGAGCGCTAGGTAGGGTGGAGCTGGGGACTATACCAATAGAGAACTTTCAGCCTGGGTGCCAACAATGAACATTCATCTGTGCAGTAGTATCAGGGAAAGGCATCAAAACATGGCCCCAAACTGCACTCACATCTGATCAGCTGCCCACAGGTTACCTAAGGAGAAAAGATTGGTACAATAGCCTTTGAGTAGACAAGGTTCATTCATGCAAAGCTTATGCATGGGGATGGTCAGAATGCTGGGTGGTTTTCTACCAGGAAATATTGTGCCAATCCTGGCTCAATCAACAAGAGGCTCAACTACAGACCTAAAGCTTCCTGGCCACCCACTCCTTCTGCTCAATGTAACCAAGGACTGAAGTGTAGCTTCTAAGACAGACATGGCTCGTACCTGTAATCCCAGTACTTGGGAAACTGAGACAGTAGGATTGTTGTGTATTCCAAGCCAGCTTGAGAGACAGTGAGATCCTGTTTCAACTAAACAAGAATAAATTAGAACAGAAAGGTACCCTCCAAGGGTTAACCACTGAATCATGCCCAGAAGTAGGTTCTGAGGCTCTGGGAACCACCTTAGAGACAAAATAGAAGGATTTGCACTGGCCCCATCCTGTGGCCTAGAGTCTTCAGTAGCCCCGCCTCTCTGGAAAGCTTTCAACTATCAATGACAGCCCAGTCTGGAGCATGGCCAAATGGACAAAGGGCTAAGCTACTAGGCTCTGGACTTCCTCCTACACTTCTCTCTCTTCTTCCCTTTCGGCTTGAGTGCTTGCTAGATGTGCCTTCCAGAATCAGGGCAAGTGTTTTCCACCTAGTCAGAAAGGGACTACCGACCTATGGGAGGACCACTGCTGCCAGTAGACCCTCAGAACACTCATACAAGGTGGAAGGAATGCTTTGGTGCCAGCTCGGGTCAAGTCCAGAATGTAAGCACTGCCATCCAAGGCAGTAGACCGGAGGGTCCTGAGTGAATGGTAAAGGGAAGTTGGATGGCTCATTAGGGATCTAGAAGTGTGCTTGCTTGTGTAGGTGTGTTTTTTGTCTCTTTGCCCATGACAACTGATTGCTACATTTTTCAGAAGCTGTGTTAATCAGTTAAACACAGTTACTAAACACGCATGAGGGCTGGGGAGGCGGCTCATCAGGTAAAGTGCTAAAGGTGAGAATTTGAATCTTCAGAACCCATTTAAAAGGTTCGGTGGTAGCCAGGCGGTGGTGGTGCACGCCTTTAATCCCAGCACTCTGGGAGGCAGAGGCAGGCAGATCTCTGAGTTCGAGGCCAGCCTGGTCTACAGAGTGAGTTCCAGGACAGCCAGGGCTACACAGAGAAACCCTGTCTGGAAAAAACCAAAAATCCAAAAACAAAAACAAAACCCAAAACAAACCAAGATGATTAATGTCTCAAGCTCATCACTTCCTAATCATTTTACTGCAGTGTATTATTATTACCCATGAACCTGACATTATTTCTATCATGATACCCAAGGAGTTGAAATGTAAACTGATGGGCAATTGGCTCTTTCCTGAACATCACATTGGAAAGGTCAGCTAGCAAGACTTAAAGCTCAAAATCTGTGAAAGCTAGAAACCAGAATCTGACTCAATGCTCTGCTGACTAAATCTAAGAAAGTAATGGGAGGAAACATTATTTAGACTAAACCAAAAGGTTTGCCATATGTTACACTATGAACAAACCAGAGAGAGAGAGAGAGAGAGAGAGAGAGAGAGAGAGAGAGAGAGGAGATTACTTCCCAGTGTTTGAAAATCATTAGCTTATTTATCAAAGAAATTGCCTTCACTATTGAAAAATGATATTCTACTATCCTTTCCAGTTCACACATAAATGCAAGGATCAACCAATATTCACACCAGAATATTGTTCTATTGAAATGATATAGAAATGAATTGGCAAACATCAAAGCATTTTGTGAGAATCATGTTGAAAAATACATACCAAATATCATATGACTATTACATGATATTTGTGTATATCTGTGCTAGGAACACAATTTGATTAACTTATTGCACACACACACACACATACACACACATACGTGCATACAAACATAGATTTCCCCTAAGAGAGTTGGCTGTTAAACATTTAGCAGCACTGGCTAAGCCCAAGGTTCAAAACTACTTTGGCACCAGAAATGCAAAGGTCAAAGGTCCTGGAGGTGCTTCAATTGAATCCTGACCAAACCGAAGAGGACAGGCAGACAGGCATGTGAGGAGAAAACACGTGTGTGCGTGTGTGTGTGTGTGTGTGTGTGTGTGTGTGTGTGTGTGTTGATTTTTTTATTTGAGACAGGGCTTCACTTTGTAGTTTTGACCAGCCTGGAACTCGTTATGTAGACCAGGCTAGCCTTGACCTCACAGACGTGCGTGTATTTAAAGCAACCAGTCAACACTTTTAAAATGTTCCTAGGCTGTAATACACAAGAAGGCAGAGCCTTTGCCCTTTTTATTCCTAGCAGGTCCTTTGGCAGCAAACTGGTGCTTGGCAGGCACTGTGGGAGAGAGGCACTCCTTCCATTTTTCTCAAAAACTAAAGGAAAGCAATAGTTTTTACAGCGAACTGACTTGAACTTCATTACAATATCACCTAGAAATGACCCTGATTGGAAAGCTGGCCCTATCCTTGTTAACTAGACAGTGCCGAGTCCCCAGGCCCCCTTGCTCTAAGTCAGTGCATCCTAACAGTATCTCATGTGCATCAGGGTTGTTGGTGCCTGACTGCCCGGCACCCTGATGTGTTTCCGGTGGCAACTCATGGACACTCCAAAGGCAAGGCACCTGGCTAACAGAATGCCTTTCTGCCTTGACTGGATGGGACAAATCACTGCCCTGGCTCCTAGCTGACTGACGCCTGTATGGACTGAAGAAAACAAGTCAGAGAAGGATGAGGATAAGGAAATCAGTACGAGAAGCCCAGAAAAGTTCCATCCAAATGAGAGACCAAGCATCAACCAGACTGCCTGAGCAACTTCTGGCCTTTCAGTAGCGTCAGAAGACCTCGACCAAGCTGCTGTGCATTTCTGGGTTTTTTTGTTTTTTGGATTTTTTTTTTCGAGACAGGGTTTCTCTGTGTAGCCCTGGCTGTCCTGGAACTCACTCTGTAGACCAGGCTGGCCTCGAACTCAGAAATCCTGCCTCTACCTCCCAGAGTGCTGGGATTACAGGCATGCGCCACCACCGCCCAGCTCTGCTGTGCATTTCTGAGCTTCAGTCTCCTTATGCAGACTGTGGTAAAGGGGCCTACTCTGGAACGTGTCCACCCTCTAACAGCACAGTGACAGAGTTACTGCTCCCATAGGCACCTGCAACCTGAGAAGAGAAAGAGATTTATGATACCCTACAGAGTGGGCATTACTTGGGAGAGGAGTGTTTTGAGTAACAGAATTTCACTTTAAGAAGAAGAAGCAGAAGTGTATCTAAGCCACCCCTCCTGGTGAGGCAGGCTGAAAGGGTGCTGCAGCTTCTCAAAGCTGTGGAGAAATTCTGTTTATGATCCATCCCTCAGGCACACTGTGGCTTTTTCCTCCCAGATTTGTTTACCTTTCATCAGGGGTGAGCATGCTCTCGTGTGTGTGTGTGTGTGTGTGTGTGTGTGTGTGTGTGTTTCAGGCCATGTGTGGAGAACAGATGGCAACTTTTTTTTGGAGTTGGTTACCACCTTCCAACTTGATTGAGGCAGGGTCTCTCTTGTTTCCCTGTAGTACTGAATATGCCACACTAGTTGATGGGCCAGCATGTGAATAACTCTCCTGTCTCTGCCTTCAATCTCACTATAGGAATTCAGCTTTTGACATGGATTTCGGGATTGCAAACTCAGGTCATGAGGCTTGTGTGCCAAGCCCCATTACCCACAGAGCCATCCCTCTGACCCCACAGTGTGAGTTTGTTGTTGTTGTTGTTGTTGTTGTTTTGTTTTTTGTTTTTCTGAGGGGTGGGTTTTTTTTTTGTTGTTTTTTTTTTTTTTTTTTTTTTGGTTTTTTTTCGAGACAGGTTTCTCTGTGTAGCCCTGGCTGTCCAACTCACTCTGTAGACCAGGCTGGCCTCGAACTCAGAAATCTTCCTGCCTCTGCCTCCCAAGTGCTGGGATTACAGGCGTGCGCCACCACCGCCCGGCGAATTTTCAAGTCCTTCCAGCATTCTGGCTCCAGTTCTTTTACATGTATATATAATATACATGCATACATATACACACACACATACATATATACATATACCCAAACTTCTCCCCATCTTCTGTACTCACTGGCTCAAAACAGGCAAAGCATCTGGTAAAAGCAAGGCCTCCCTGCTTTCAGAAAGCAGGCAAAAGGCTTCTAGGCCCCTCCCTCCACCCTTACCACTTCCCAAGAAAAATGCAGATTATGAGGCCCATGATTTTAGGAACAGTCTCAGTCCCACCTGAAGTTCAAGTTCGTCTGTCTTCTTTGCACCTCTTTCCTCTTGTTCTTAGAATTGAAACCAGCGGCACCCTAAAAATTTCTTTTAATCCTTTCTGTTTTATATTGTTTGTTTGCTTTTTTGAGACAGGGGTTCTGTGTGTAGCCTTGGCTGTCCTGGAACGAGCTCTGTGGATCAGGCCAGCCTTGCTCTTGGAGATGAAGCTGCCTCTCTCTCCCGAGCAAGCGCTGGGGTTAAATGTGTGCACTATCACCACCTGGCCAACTTGCTGTATTTTTTTTTAAAGCCGTATTTTTACTTATTTAAGTATGTATGCATGTCTGTGTATAGACATGTTGGGCGTTGCCCTTGGAGGCTGGAAGAAGATTCTACATCTTCTGGACTTGGAGTTACAGGTGGTTATGAGCCCTTCAACATGAGTGCTGAGAACCGAACCCTGGTCTGTGCAAGACGAGCAAATAGACCTAGCAGGCTTTGCTGTTGGTTTTAGAGACCAGAGTTTCCCTCTATATCCCAGAGTGACCTCAGACTTCCTATAGAGCTCATATTGGCTTCAGACGTAGTGATCTTTCTGCTTTAGCCTCTTGGGTATTGATATTACAGGTGTGTGCCACCATTCCATGGGTTTTATGGTGTTGGGGAGAGCACGTATAAAAGCAATAATGCAGCATCGTTGGACCCTGGCTCTGCACGGAGGAGTGGGGCCTCTGTAATGGCAGTTTCTTCCTCCTTCTTGTTTGTTCAGGTTGCTTCCAACTGCCTACAACTGTGAGTCTAAGTTCATGGCCTGACCTTCAAAGAGAGGCTGTCATTAAAACAGCATTTGCTACGTGTCAGCTACTGGGCCTAAAGATCACATCCGCCTGCAGCTGGCACCATGAATAGGCAGGACAGACACCCAAATGGTTCTTAAATGATTGGCTGAATTAATCTTCAAAACAACTTGGAAAGCAGATGTTATTAGTTCTCATATTGGAAATCAAATCGGGAGACTTGGGGCTTAGAAAAGTTAGTCAACTTGCAGAGGATTCAGTTAATAAGAATCGGGATCCAAATCCGGATCTCAGGGATTGTAAATCAAAAGGAGGTTGGCAATACAGCTTTTCAAGTTCTGGCCCTGCAGACATGGCTCTGTGCTATTAGTTGGGTTTTTTGTTTGTTTGTTTGTTTGCTTTTTGGATTTTGTTTTTTTTCAAGACAGGGTTTCTCTGTGTAGCCCTGGCTGTCCTGGAACTCACTCTGTAGACCAGGCTGGCCTCAAACTCAGAAATCCGCCTGCCTCTGCCTCCCAGAGTGCTGGGATTATAGGCATGCGCCACCACCACCTGGCATTACTACAGATTCTATAACAGTCTTAATCAACTTATTTTTTTTCAGGTCACAGAACACACAGAAAATATTTCTCTAGCAAAACTGAATTAATGAGAAAAGTCTAAGAGGCAGGTGAGGGGACTCACGCTTCTAATTCTAGAGCTTAGAAGATGGAGACAAGAAGCTTGTCATGAGTTGGAGGCCAGCCTGGACACATAGTGAGTTCTAGGCCAGCATGAGAAACAGCAAAATCTGGTCTCAATTAATCAACCAATTATGCAGCCAATGGAAAAGAATGGGATTGGGGGTTTAGGTCACCATAGAACACTTTGCCAGCATGCCTAAGGCTCTGGGTTCTATCCTCAATACAGAAAGTTCTGGATGGAAGGGAGGGAGGGAGGGAAGGAGGAAGGGAGGGAGAGGATGGAGGGAGGGAGGAAGGAAGAAGAGGAGGAGGAGGACTGGGAAAGGCCTCTTGTGACCAGACCTGCTTCAGCTTTGGCCTAGCTGCTCTGAGAGCAGAAAGCATCAACATGTCAGGATTTCTGGCATCCTCCTCTAGCAGCTGGGGTGGCAAAACTGCTGTTCTATTAGAAAACCAGTTGCAAGTCAGGCAGTGGTGGCACACACCTTTAATATCAGCACTTGGGAGGCAGAGACAGGCGGATTTCTGAGTTCGAGGCCAGCCTGGTCTACAGAGTGAGTTCCAGGACAGCCAGGGCTACACAGAGAAACCCTGTCTTGGAAAAAAAGAAAAAAAAAAGAAAAAGAAAAAGAGAAAAGAAAACCAGTTGCAGAAGTTGCAGTGACTTAGGAAGCTGTCCCTTCATTCCAGATACTGTCATAACTGTCCGTAAAGATAGTCACTGAGCAGTTGGGAACAGTTTCTACATGCCTGTCCCAGAGCACAGGGACTCTTGGAGCTCTACCCATTTCTTTTCACTGTTTAGAGAAATGAAGAGGTCACATTCACGAGCTGCGGGCAGAGTTCAGTAGCAAAGCACTTGCCTAGCAACTAGGAGACCCTGGGTTCCATCTCCTGCATAAAAAGAAGAGGGGAAGGGAGAAGGAGTGGACGGCCAGATCAGTCTCAGTGTCGCTCAGATCTGGAGACAAACCCAGATTCCCTTAGAGCATTTGGGACCATGGGAGTCTGTCACAGGCCATAGGCAGGATGTTTCCGCAGAGCTAAATTCAGAGGCAGGAGCATCTGCCTTCCGTCTCTCACCTCAGCCCTTGCTCTCCCCTCCTTCCTGTTCCTTCTCATTCATACTTCAATGACTCATTCATGCAACAAGCACTTACTTGAGCGATAAAGCGCATGCCAAACCTTGTGCTGGGTACTGGCATGAAACTGCTGGCTTCAAGGAACTCAACTTGAGAGGTACCAGGGAAGGGTCAGGAAGTGCAATAGATGTCTGTGAAGAGGAGGGACAGGGCAAGGGTCTAAATCAGCTTCTGAGAGCCTGGACAGTTTGGAAAGGCATTGAGGCTCTGTAGAGGTGAGAAGGGAGAGTTAGCAGGGAGTAAGGTATTTTCCCAAAGAGGGAGGGCCCTGGATGGAAGGATGCATGCTCAATGACTTCAAGTAGTGACTTATACAAGAATGGCAGCTGTGGGGAAGCCAGGCAGGCAGCGCAGGCAATAGAAAGAAGCCCTGCTTCATTCTGAAGGCCGCGGGAAGCTATTGGAGACATTTTGAGCAGAGGACTGCCAGGATCCAGACTGCTTGCTTTAAAGCAGTGGTTCTCAACCTGCCTAATGCTGAGACCCTGTAATACAATGCCTCATGCTGTGGCGACCCCCAACCGTAAAATCATTTTAACTGCTATTTCATAAGTATAATTTTGCTACTCTTATGAGTCATAATGAAAATATATTATATGCAGGATATCGGACATATCCTGTGGCCCCGTGAAAGGGTTGGTTGACTCAGAAGCGGCTGAGACCCATAAAGTTGAGGACCATTGCTTTAAAGAAACTCCACTCTGGATGTGGCAATGTAGCCCATCTGGTCTAGAAATAGTGTGTGTGTGAGGGGGGGGGGCAGGAGGAGGCTGCTGGCTCCCATGGCTTTGAAACTGAACTTCGACACTGAAGAGGGAAGAAATGCAGGAATCTGAGAACCCTTAAACAAGAGGAGCCGTTGCTGGGCAGTGGTGGCGCACACCTGTAATGCCAGAACTTGGGAGGCAGAGGCAGAGGCAGAGGCAGAGGCAGAGGCAGAGGCAGGCAGATTTGTGAGTTCGAGGCCAGCCTGGTCTACAGAGTGAGTTCCAGGACAGCCAGGGCTACACAGAGAAACCCTGTCTCGGAAAAAAAAATTAAAATAAAATAAAATAAAAATAAGGAGCCACCAAGACAGTGTGGCTTGGGGAAGACGTGATAAGAGGGATGGACCACGCCAATGAAATCTGGTCTCTGACTTGCGTAAGTCGCTACCAGGTAGTAGCATTCACCGAAACTGAGAAGACATTCCGGGACAAGGGATAATGGAAGCTACTCCGGCTACGGGGGGTGGGGGGGTTGAAATGCCTGTGGGAGCATTGGAGTAGAGATGACAAATAGTCACTCGAACATGACAGCGTCTCGTTCAGCAGCAGCACAGCCTCAGCTGAAGATAGACACTTGGGCATCTTTACCATGGGTTACTATGGGGGGGGGCACGTAGCTGAGGCCAGGCCTAGGAATGGAATCGACGAGAAGAGGGCTAAGAATGGAGCCTTGGTGATCACAGGCAGCTAAGGACTAGAGTGTAAGAGGGCTGCTCCATGCATCCCAGGGCTAGGGGAGCCGAGATGGAAGCATTTGCAGATATAAGGGCAGTCTCTACTACATACTGAGCCCGTGTTTCTGTAAACAAACCAAAAGGAGAGATATCCAGTAAAAGGGAAGAAATAGCAGAAGCGACAAGGGGACTTTATTGAAAATCTATTCAAATTTGAATGCCTTAGACACTAGTGGTGCCAGAGAGGAGTCAAGTGATAAAGTCCAAGAAGAGGTGAGGGGACCTGCATCCGAGCTCATGGATACTGTCCATAGGCTGCAGGATGAGTTCGCTGAGGAGCAGATGTCTTTCTTTTATTGATTTTTATTTTATCTGTAGCAATGTTTTGCTTACATGCATGTCTGTGGACCAGGTGCATGCAGTACCGGCAGTGGCCAGAAGAGTGCATCAGATATCCTGAAACTGAAGTCACAAATTGTTTACCCATTACATAGGCCCGAGAATTCCCCAACCCAGGTCCTCTGCAAGAGCGGCAAGTGGTATTAACTACTGAGCCATCTCTCCACACACACCCCCAATTCAAATAGACTAACAGGTAATATCAACCACAGGAGGTTTATTAGAGGATTCTCAGGGGATTTACCATGTGGGAGATGAGGCATAGGGAGCCAGGGGACTATGGCCCAGGCTCCAGCTTTTGGGAAGCTCTGACACAGTGGGGTTCAGTCAGCCAGTGGTTGTCTACAGGCTGCCGTGGGAGAAAACATGTCCTTGGGAAAACCGTTCTCCTCAGCCAAGGCAGTCCCACAGGGGCCTGAGAACTCAAGGCAGGGCTCTTAAGAACAGAGAAGCAAGCAATCACATGTCAGTGTCCACCACAGGAAGGAAGAGAGGTGTTGCACTGGTGTTGGGCTGGGGCTGAGATATTCAGATCAAGACTGAATTCTGCTCTGAGAAAACAGAAAACAATCTTTCTGCTGCTGAAGGCCCAGGGTTGAGGGGGGCTGAAGGAAGGAGAATGGAATGGAACGGCTGCTTCAGGATACTGAAGGGGAGCTGACCAGGAACCCACAATGTTTGACAAGGGGTGTTAGTTTTTCTGTTGATTCTAGAGAATATATCATTCTAGCAGAGTGAAAGTGTTCACATTTCTAGGCTCTCCTGTCCTGGGTTATTTAGAGTCTTCTCTCAGATTTCATTAGTGGGTACTATGAAATGTCTATATCATTTCAAGGACAATTTATGGGTCTGTGTTGCTAAAAATCCCAAACTTTTACCTAAGGGATTTCCTGTACAAGAATTAAATAAATATAAGGGCTGGAGAGATGTCTCAGCGGTTAAGAGCACTGACTGCTCTCCCAGAGGTCCTGAGTTCAAATCTCAGCAATCACAAGGTGACTCACAAACATCCGTACTGAGACCTGACGCCCTCTTCTGGTATGCGTCTGAGGACAGCTACAGTGTACTTACTTATAATAATAAATAAATGTTTGGCCTGGAGCGAGCAGGGACTAAGTGAGCAAGGTTAACCAGAGCGAGCAGAGGTCCTAAATTCAATTCCCAGCAACCACATGATGGCTCACAACCATCCACACAGCTACACTGTACTCGTATACATAAAATAAAATAAATAAACCTTTAAAAAAAGAATTAAATGACTATAGTTTTTTGTTTTTTTTTTTTTTTTTTTTGAGATAGGGTCTCACATATTCTAGACTAGTTTCAAACTTGTTTTGCATCTGAGGAATGACCTTGAGCTTGTCATCCTCCTGCCTCCACCTGAGTGCTGGCATTACAGGCAGGGGCCAGCAAGAGCTCTTCATTTGATGCTAGGGATCAACTCAGGGCCTTGTGGCTGCTGAGCGAGCCTCCTCTCCAGCGCCCATGATGGTTATTTTGGTTACAATAATTACTGATGGTAATGACAGCAATCTTGCTGATGGAAAACAAAACCTGTGTACAGATTACAATATTATAAACTGATTAAAACCTACCCCAGCCTTGACAATGAAGATAAACATTTGTCTACAGGGGACGACTAAACATTATAGGAGTCAAAGATTAAACCTAATTGGTAGGCAGACACGATGTGCAGGAAATGACAAAGAAACACTAATTATAAAGCTACAAAGGGGGAAAAAAAGCATTACTACATGACAAAATACACGGCAGGTGGCTCATTACCTACTGAAGCGACAATAGCCTGGTACTCTGCCTGCACAGGATTTATACGCATGGTCACTCAATACTTTACCGAGAAACTTCGCACTTACGGAGGAGGCACAGTTGTAATGGGAATTCACTGGGCTTGAAGCATGGGCTGGGTATCCACCTGTGCCTCATTCTTAAAGCCCACTTGGTACCCATGGGGAGCTATGAACAAGTAGCAACAACTTTTTATCTATTTATTTTATTTTATTTTATTTATTTTATTTTTACTGTGCGTGGATGTTTTACCTGCACTTACGTGTGTGCACCACATGCATGCCTGCTCTAATTCAGGCAGTCTAGCCTGTAAGTGTCCATGTTCTGAGCCATCATGTTCTGTATCAGTGTGGGCCTGCGTACGGGAGGCTTTCCACAGAGATCTCTGCCCGGCCGGGTGCGAGAGTGCCAGCAGAGAGCGGAAGTGGCTTCCACTCCGCAGCTCCTGCTGCTGCAGTTGGTTCTGTCTGTCTCTGATGTACCACCATCTCAGTTACTCCAACTGTCACCCTGAGCTGAGTCGCAGCGGGCTTGCAGGTGGTTTCAGGAGAGTAGACCTCTTCTCAAGTGTTACAGCTCTTATGACAGAAGCTCTCAGGTGACAAAGTAGCTCTTGCACGCCTTTAATCTCATCTCTAGGATTCTGTACAGTTTTGGAGTATGTCAGGGTCTGAGAGCAGGTACTTCTCATTGGCTTGGCTGAGAGCTTGGGGGGAATCTTATCTGCACGTGGGAAGGCTTGGTACTGATAGCCACACACATCTCTCTCGTGTGTGTGTGTGTGTGTGTGTGTGTGTGTGTGTGTGTGTGTGTGTGTGTATGTGTGTGCGCGCGCTCTGTGGGAAGCTATGGCTTCAACAGGAGCCAGGGGCCCAAGGGGTGTGGCTGAATACCTGTCTTCCCATGTAGGTGACAAGCACCCACTGGGTTTCTTTGGTTCAAAGCCAGAGCTCGACCTGGGTCCAGGCACAGTACATATTAGTATACCTAGGGACCCGGCTAATCACTGCCCATGCGCAGTGAACAAGATAGATGTGGACAATAGGCAATTCCACCAAGGCACGATGAGTTCTATGAAAGAGATACAGGAGGCTATGCCTAGGCTCCCCTAAGCAACTTGGGGCTGGGTTCAAGAGAAGAAGCCAACAATTTACAGGGATGTATTTCTTGGGCACTAGATAGATCAAAGAAGCCAAACAGAGCCTGACATGGTTTTGCACACATGCAACCCCAATACTAAGGAGGTTGGGGTGGACAGATTATATGTTTGAGGTCAGTCTGAGTACTCAGATACACCACTCTAGATTACTTGAGAACCCCCCCCCCTCTCTCAAGAGAACTACCCCCCCCTCCCACTGCAAGGTAGGCCTAGTCAGCTCCTACTAGTGAGTCCTGGAAACCAAAGATCTATGAGTGTCTCACGGGGATGGAGATGGACACAGGGACCATACAACTTATGGGAATCTGGCTGCTAATGCAGAAGGCATCAGAAATCAGACCCACGACTCCATTTCCTCTTCCTGGAGAGTGCAAGCTCTCTAGGGGCAAGGTTGAGGCCCAAAGCATTCTTCCTTGTATTGTTTTGGAACGTGCTGTTTGTCATATCAGTTACTTAGGGAGGACTGCTACTCTCAGCCTGCATCTTTCTCTCTCATCCAGACAGCTCAGCATCTGTCTGTTGTAGGCAGAGTCCTTGAGTCTAGAGTAGGAGCAGGGAAGCACATCCCAGTGTACCACAGGGAGAAGACGGCATTGCTGCACTGATGTTGGTTGACAATCAGTAAATGTATGTCTCACTCATCCAGCCGTCTATTGTATTAGCAGGTAGCTCTACTTGGCTCTAACCCCCCACCCGCACCCCCCCCACCCTAAGTCATCCCTATTTTTGCTGAACTCTCTGCTGAAAGCCAGGTAATAAATCACATGAGCAAAAAAACATATGCATGGGCTTATAGGAAGAGAGAAGGCAAAAAACAGGGACGTGATCAAATTTTAGATATAGAATCGCCAAAGTCCTCCGAGAAAAAAGATGGTTGTGCAAAGACAATGAAGGCGTGACGGGAGTGAGGGAAGAGGCCATGCCTGAGGGAACAGCTGAGGGAAAGGTGTTCCAGGCAGAGGGAATGGCGGCAGCAAAGGCCTCAAGGCAGGAATGTACTTCCTTGTTTGACAGCCTGGGAGACCCCTGGGGCTGTGAAGGCCAGCACAGAGGAAGGGCATCTCAGAAGGAACTGCAGTCAGCAAATAGGAGTAGACATTGTATCTGGTGCCTGGGAGCAGGGGAACCAAACCAGTTCCACAAGAAAAGGTGACAGAAAGCCTATTGATAATTCACTTTCCTCCAGCCCCACCCTCAACCCAGGGCTTCTTCCGGGAAAGGCAAGACATTTCAAGAGCTTCCAGGAATTCTCCTATCTGTACATCCCCAAAGCATGCTGGGATTATAGATAACCATGCTATATCTCCAGTTCTGGGAACTCAGGTCCTAATACTTTTTAAACCAGGGAGCCATTTCCCTAGTTCTCCAATCAGGATTCTGATTGGGATTGTATTGTTTCTAGAAATCAGTTTATAGAGGACACATAAAAGTTATTACACCTTACAACCTATGAACACAGTGCACCACTCCATTTACTTAGGTTCTAATTTTCTAAGTAAAGGCTATAAGTGGGTATGTCTATATAAGGTGTACATGCAGGTGCCTGTAGAAGCCAGAAGAGGGCACTGGATCTCCTGAAGCCAGAGTCAACTGGCAGCAAAACAAAGTGTTAACAACCTAACTGGGGAGTGGATGGGGTGGAGTGTATCAAGAGATGGCTCAGTGGTTAAGAGCACTGACCGCTCTTCTAGAGGTCCTGAGTTCAATTCCCAGCAACCACATGATGGCTCACAACC
Source organism: Apodemus sylvaticus (assembly GCF_947179515.1). NCBI lineage: Eukaryota > Metazoa > Chordata > Mammalia > Rodentia > Muridae > Apodemus > Apodemus sylvaticus. The sequence continues at coordinate 116,492,674 of NC_067495.1, forward strand.
ATCCGTAATGAGATCTGATGCAGGCACCTGCATATAGACATACCCACATACACATAAATAAAAACAAATTTATGCTGGGTGTGGTGATTCACACCTTTAAACCCTGTCTTTAGGAAGCAGATGTGGGGTGAATGTAAGTTTGAGGCCAGCCCAGTTCACATAGGGAGTTCCAGGGCAGTCAGGGCTACATATTGAGAAGGTCTCAAAAAATATTTTTTGTGGTACAGGGGATTGAACCCAGGGATGTTGTGCACCAAGCAAGTGCTGTGTCACTAAGGTACATCTGTAGCACAATAGATTTTTAAAACCTAACAGCTTTTGTTATATAGAGAGATATAATTTTCTATATCACCACATGTTCAGGAACCTAATTCATTCGGCAATACAAATGTGTCTTTATTCTCCAATTACCTTGGATATCTTAGATGCACAATCCTATTTTCTAATAGTAATAAGTGATATATTGTTTCTTCCTTCCTAAGGCTTTAAGCTTTCTGCTTCTTTTTCTCCTTCCATTGTACCAGCTGAGACTTTCAATACATGGTAACTGAGAGGGAAGAGTCCCCACAGCATAGTGGTCACTAAGGTGCCCTAACAATGGTAACCAAGAGAATCCTTGCGGCATTCTGAATGTTGTGAGGTGAAATGTTAAGCATGCTTGCGCCATGACTTTTCTTACTTTTTTTTTTTTTTTTTTTTTTTGGTTTTTCGAGACAGGGTTTCTCTGTGTAGCTCTGGCTGTCCTGGAACTCACTCTGGCCTTGAATTCAGAAATCCGCCTGCCTCTGCCTCCCAAGTGCTGGGATTACAGGCGTGCGCCACCACTGCCCAGCGCTCCATGACTTTTCTGACGGATGACTATCATAATTTTTTAAAAATTTCTCCTGCCCCTCTTTCTTATTTTCCTACCAAAGAGCAGAATTGGAACACACACACGGAGTAATTTGTGTGTAGTAATTTGAGTGTAGTATTGAGTTCTATCATGATTTCTCAGAATTTCTATCAAATAACAGAGAATGACAACTTGTATGTAATTCCTTCTATTAAAATAGTGTAATTGATGTCAGAACTCTTGAATGTCATAGAAGGAAAAGAAACACGTGGACCGGTCTCACAAATATAGATATAAAGGTCCTGGGTAGAGATGGAAGTTCTAAATAGAATCCTGATGAAATTCTAGAGTAATTTCCATTCATGTCACCAACAAGGTGAGGATGCCTGCTGCCCTTACCACTAACAGCATTGTGGAAGTTCTACCTTAGCTTAATAAAATAGGAAAAATAAGTGCTGTAAATGCTTAAAAGAAACTTAAATGCCTCATTGATAGAAATTCTGAGAAATCATGATAGAACTCAATACTACACTCAAATTACTACACACAAATTACTCCGTGTGTGTGTGTGTGTGTGTGTGTGTGTGTGTGTGAGAGAGAGAGAGGGAGGGAGGGGTGAACCTGAGGGTGTTGCAACTCCTGAATTCAAGCAATCCTCCAGAAGCTTCTTATTATTATTACTTTTTTTCTTACTATTACTTTTTAAAGATTTATTTATTTTATGTATGAGTACACTGTAGCTGTCTTCAGACACACCAGAAGAGGGTGTCAGACCCCATTACAGATAGCTGTGAGCCACCATGTGGTTGCTGGGATTTGAACTCAGGACCTTCAGAAGAGCAGTCAGTGCTCTTAACCACTGAGCCATCTCTCCAGCCCCAAGCCTTAGCTTCTTGAGCTCTGGGATAATAGATGTGCACCACCATATCTACTTGAGACCACTGTCTTCTTTTTCATTTGGTTTGTAAGCAGGTTTTGTTATATAGCTCTGGCTGGCTTTGAACTCCTGATTTTTGTGCTTCCACCTCCCAGGTACTAGGCTTACAGATGTTGTACCACCATGCCTGGTTCTGAGACCATTACTTTTATTGTGTTAATATATATCTTTATCTCTTCCTCCATCTCTTCTCCTTCCTCTCCTTTTACATGCATATACACAGAGATATGTAGGATACTAAATAATATCACTCTACATGATATTTTGTTGTTTTTTAATTTATCTATTTTATATATGAGTACACTGTAGCTGTCTTCAGACACATTGGAAGAGGGCATTGGATTCCATTACAGATGGTTGTGAGCCACCATGTGGTTGCTGGGATTTGAACTAATGACCTCTGGAAGAGCAGTCTGTGTGCTCTTAACCCATGAGCCATCTCTCCAGCCCCTACACACTATTTTGTAAACTGCTCTTTTCTGTCAACCATCTTTAGGGTCTGGGGATATCATTCAGGTGGTAGAATGTTTACCCTGATTTCAATCCCCAGCACTCTATACAGCCAGGCATAGTGGTACATCTTGGGCTCCATAGTGAGTTCAAGGGCAACCTCAGATATGAGACCTTGTGTCAATAACAACATTATAACATGTACCATTTCAATACATGGCATGCCTGTTTTTCTAAATGACCTTTAAACGATTCTGACAGCTACTTTGTCTAAGCCAAACTTCAATCCTAAGCAAGACATTGGTTGCATCTTCCTGTTTTGAAAGGGAAAAGGCACTCTAATACTTGTGTCTAGCTTACAATCAAAATGGATGCTTTGGATAGTCTGAGATTATTGGCACTGGACTTTCAAGCAAAGTCTGGGCTGGTGTGCATGTGGGAGACACATAAACATCTCCAAGCAATCAAGGTCCTTTACTTCTTTAATTGGAAGGCTGAAGAGCACCTCCCTCTTTTCTTTTTGTGGTCTTGAGGATGGAACATAGGGCCTCATGCCTGCTACACAAATGCTCTGTGCTATACCCTCAAGTCCTGTAGCACTATGCCTCGCACCCCCCCACACAGCTTTCACTGAGTTTCTTTCTCTAAGTCCTACCATTGGACCACTTTTGCTCCAGACCCCTCTCCAGCCCGTCAACTATCACCCTCCAATAATCCCCTCACCTGCATCAGGCATTCTTACTCGCTCTCTTTTGCATCGGCACTCAAATATGCTGCTATTTCCTCTAGCTTGAGAGTCTCCTCTATATACCAGTCCACCCCCTTTTCTTTATAGCAAAAATATTAATTTTTTTCTAGAACAACACTGCTACTTTTTTTTGCCCTTCTCTCTTGAACCCATCTCTGTCAGGTGTTTGCTGACACTGCTCTATTCCAATTGCTCTTGTCCAGGTCACTAACCTTTTGCTCGTTGCTAAATGCAGGTGGCATGTCCAAGCCCATGTCATATTTGCATGTGGCATCTGGCAGATGATCGTTTCCGCTTCCTTTAACTTGGGCTGGCCATTTGCCCATTTGCCTCTTCCTGCTATGCTGAGTATAGAAGACAATGACATTTCCCAGGCTCCTTTCTTTTCTGACTTCCTGATACGTTTGGCTGAGGGAATTACTGGCAGGAGATTGGAGACAGGCAGAAGCCAGGGTATTTCCCTTCCTTTCTTTCCATTACGAATGTTGTCCCAAACAGTGATTGTTCTGCCTCTGTGGTTTCCACTGGAGAGCTGGAGCCCTCCAGGGGCCCACTTCCTACTGGACTGGTGTTCCTGTTGTATTTGGCAGTCTCTGATCCTGTACTAACATCCATACTCCAACTTTAGCCCCAGCTTCTCAGTCTTCTCTGATGATATTATTTCTAGCCATGACTCAATTCTCTATGATCAATTTTCTTTGCTGACTATCTTTATCTTTAGCATCCTCATCCTGTCTCCGTGGCTTTAATTAGCATCTACAAACTGATAACTCCCAATTATTTATTCTTTATTTTATGTACATGAGTGTTTGCCTGCATATGTGTGTGTGTGTGTGTGTGTGTGTGTGTGTGTGTGAGACAGAGAGACAAAGAGAGATAGAGAGAGAGAGGAGAGAGAAGAGAGGAGAAAGAGAGAGAAAGGCATGATGCCTGGTACCTGTGGAGACCAGAAGAAGCTGTCAGCTCTCCTGGAACTAGAGTTACAGACAGTTGTAACTGCAGTAGGAGATGGGAACCAAACCTGGATCTTAACTGCTCTGCTGAGCTATTTTTCCAGCTCTAGACTTCTATCTGTAGCAAGTCTTCCATATTTTCAGTCTATTGAAAGACTATATCTGTTATGATTAATCTTGACTGCCAACTTGATTAGAATGAGAGATGCCAAAAGATTAGGAAAACATACCTATGGCTGTGTCTGTAAGGTCATCTCTAGACACCAATTGGCCATATAGGTCACATCCATTGACACATTTTTAAACTGGACAGTAATAGACACTCCAATAGGAAAGCAGTGATAGTTAAAGGAAAAAGATCACTGGGGGCATGTTCTCCCCCTAGCCACTTCCTGTTCCTGTTTCCTGGCTCTGCTCTTCCATGTCCTTTCATGATGTTCTACCTCCGTTCAGGCCCGGAAACCAGAGCGGCTAATTATCAGCCTGAATGGCAGCCCTGAAGCTATGGGTCACAGTAAGATGTTCTTAAAATAGTTTCTCGCAGGCTTTTGGTCACAGTGACAAAAAAGCTGACTAATGCAACATGCAACTGCTTACCTGACATTTCCACTTAGATAGCCAATAAACATTTCAGAAGCATGTCCAATACATAGTCACTGGCTTTCTCACAAAGCTGTTCCTGTCCATCTGAGAAAATGGCACTTCTGGGCTGCAAGATGGCTCAGTGGGAAAAGGCTCTGCAAGGCTTGAACCTACAGGGTGAAAGGATAGAGTGACTGCCCAAACATTGTCCCTTGACCTACACACACACACACACACACACACACACACACACACACACACACACGCGCGCGCGCGCGCGCGCGCGCGCGCGCGCCCGCGCGCTGACACCTCTCACTGCACCCCCACTGAGAGAGAAATTTGAGATAGTTTTTAAAAAAGAAAATGGCAGCCGGGCGGTGGTGGCGCACGTCTGTAATCCCAGCACTCTGGGAGGCAGAGGCAGGCAGATTTCTGAGTTTGAGGCCAGCCTGGTCTACAGAGTGAGTTCCAGGACAGCCAGGGCTACACAGAGACACCCTGTCTCGGAAACCCCCCCCAACTCCCCCCCAAAAAAAAACAAAAAAAAAAGAAAATGGCACCTATTCATCCAGTTATTCTAGATACACTTCAAGGGGCTATCCTTGGGTCATCTCCTTTTTTAAAAAAATATGTATTTATTTTATGTGAGTACCCTGTAGCTGTCTTCAGACACACCAGAAGAGGGCATCAGATCTCATTACAGATGGTTGTGAGACACCATGTGGTTGCTGGGATTTGAACTCAGGACCTCTAGAAGAACAGTCAGTGCTCTTAACCACTGAGCCATCTCTCCAGCCCCTCAGTTTGTCTTTCCCTCACTCCCTACACCTCATCCAGCAGCTAGGCTTGGTAGCACCACCTTACCAAGCCACCTCACAAATGTGTTTACTTTCCTTCCCCCAATTTTCCCCTTAACTCTTATCTCATGTTGGTTTGCCAAAATGGCCGACCTGGTCTCGCTCCTTCCTTTCTTGCTTCCCTACAAGCTATTCTCCATATTGTAGCTATTGCTTTAAAGTGTGGGTTGGGGCTATAGATTGCTTGGCACTCAGCACCTATCATTCTTCCAGAGATAGGTTTGATCACCAGCACCCACAAGGGGCAGCCTCTAACTCCAGCTCCAGGGGATCCAGCACTTTTGTCCTCCATGAGCATTGTATAGATGTGGACATACCCCCATAAACACACACACACACACACACACACACACACACACACACACACAAACAAACAAATAAAGAAAGAAAAAAGAAAACATGAATCAGGGGACCTAGGGACATAGTTCAGCAGAATACTTGAGTAGAATATGCAAGGCCCTAGGATCAAACCCTGGCACTGTAATTTTTAAAGTTTTTTTTTTTTTAATTTCCTTTATTTTGTGATTATAGCATGAGCCGAATGAGGACAAAAACAATAGACATGCTGAAGTGCACAAGGAAAAGCCCACAGGGCCTCAACCTCACACAGAGAACTACAACTGAGAAATGCGGAGAGTGGGGGGACCAGTCTTCCCCAGAGAAAAGCACACCAATTGGTTACCCAATACCAAATGGTCGACCCTGACAAAATGCAAATTTTTAAAAATGAAAGACATAAATCATATGGTTTGACACCTTGGCTGTAGAGTTTCTAACAGTTTCCTACTACATCTCTGACGTCAAATCCTTATTCTAGTCTACAGGGCCTTCTGCAGCCAGGCTTCAGCTCATGGCTTTAGCCTCACTTCCTGTCCCAGCACTTGGCCACACTTGCTGTCCTTTGGGCTTCTGCAACATAAGCTTCTTTCCTTCTGTACTTTGCAATGCCATCAGCTGAACACTTCCCCTTGACCTTTATATGTTGGACCACATTTCGGATACCACATGGCTTTTTGAGAGAAGGAATGGCCCTTCCTCTGCGCCCACCTCTCTGATGGCCCACAGTCCTCTATATGCCAGCACACTATTTGTTCAAAATCTTGTGTGGATGTGTGAGTGCAGACAACTGCATGGAGCTCAGAGGGCAGCTTTGATTGCCGATCCTTGTCTTCCGCCCTGACACAGGGTCTCTTGTTCACTGATGTATAAGCCAGACTAGCTAGCCCCAAGCTTCTGGGGATTCTCCTGTCTCTGCCTCCAGTGTCGCCACAGACATCCTGGGGTCACACATGTCTGCTATTGCATCAGGCTTTTATATGAGTTCTGGGGCTATGAACTCAGATTCCCCTACTTATATGTTAAGTACTGTACTTACTAAGTTATTGCACCAACTTCATATCACATTATTTTAACTAAATTTTTCAAGAAAAATTCTTTTTTTTTTTTTTTTTTTTTTTGGTTTTTTTCGAGACAGGGTTTCTCTGTGTAGCCCTGGCTGTCCTGGAACTCACTCTGTAGACCAGGCTGGCCTTGAACTCAGAAATCCACCTGCCTCTGCCTCCCAGAGTGCTGGGATTAAAGGCGTGTGCCACCACTGCCCAGCAAGAAAAAATTCTTAAAGATTTATGTATTTATTTTATGTATATGAGTACACTGTAGCTGTACTGACGGTTGTGAGCTATCATGCAATTGCTTGGAATTTGAATTCAGGACCTCTGTTTGTTCAGGCCTGAAGGTTTATTTTTATATCTAAGTACACTGCAGCAGCTATCTTCAAACACATCAGAAGAGGGCATCAGATCTCTTTATGGGTGGTTGTGAGCCACCATACTGTTGTGGGATTTGAACTCAGGACCTCTAGAAGAGCAATCAGTGCTCTTAACCGCTATGCCATCTCTCCAGCCCCATTTTTAAAGAAAATTATTATTTGTGTGTGTATATACACAACTATGGCACACATGTGGCGGTCAGAGGACAGTTTTCAGTACCCTCCACCCAACAAGGGTCCTAGGAATTGAACAAAAACTGGCCAGTTTGCTGGGCCTTCTTACAGGCCCTTAAACTCACATTTTCATAGTCAGGAGTTTCTGTCACTTTGCTTTTAAAATGGGACGTTCTTCACCACTATGTCCTCTGATCCAACAGCACACACACTGAGAACTCAACAACTAAAAGGTAGTGGACTAGTTTTAAACAGGAAGACGGGCATATTTCTTCCCAGAGACTGCAAAGCCAAAATGACAGAAGCATCTAAATATATTCTTAGTGCTTTGGAGATGGAAGTCATCTGCTTGAGGGGTTGCTTGCAGGGAAAAATCAGAAGATTGGGAGACAATGGCCGTAATAGGATCTGACCGAGCTGAACAACTGACTGTGGGGTGATCTTATCTGACACAGGAACCATGCATTCACAGGATCAACCCCCATCCATTTACACGCTGTGGCCATTCAGCTCTCGAGATGCAAGATGCAGAAGGCAGACTGTACAACTGATTCTACCTTGAGAGTCTGTGGGATGGATGCCGTGACACAGTCCAGATTCAGAAAAACAGAAAAGGCAAATACCACATATTCATGCATATGTGGAACCTACCTTTGATATATATGGGTATAGATCAGAAACTAGAAGGGGGGGACCGAGAGAGGGGAAAAGGCTTTGAGGAAGTGGGTAGAGTGACAGCACACACGTGACATAAAAAGCAAAAGGGACAGCAGTAAGTGGGGTGGCACAGGAGCAGGGGAACGGAAAAGAAATGGGCAATCTTTACAAACACAAATTATGTAGAAATATAGGAACAGAACATTACATCTCACTTGAATTTTTAAAAAAGCACAGACAACAAGCCAGAGGTGGTGGTGCAAGCCTATAATCCTAACCCTTGGAGGTGGAGACCAGCAGACCAGGGCTTTCAAGGTCTGTTCCTAGCTAGCCAACCAGTTGGCCATCAGCCAGGGCTCTGTGAGACTATGTTTCTCTTTCTTTCTTTCTTTCTTTCTTCCTTCCTTCCTTCCTTCCTTCCTTCCTTCCTTCCTTCCTTCCTTCCTTCCTTCCTTCCTTCCTTCCTTCCTTCCTTAGAAAAAAATTTACACTTATAACAGCACCAGAAAAAAACATGAAGTGGCCAAGTATACATTTTAACAAATTATCAATAGGATCCGTACATGAAAAATTATAAAACACAAATGAAAAGAACGAAATACCTAAATAAATGTCAATTCTTCTTCTTCTTTTTTTTTCCCCGAGACAGGGTTTCTCTGTGTAGCCCTAGCTATCCTGGAACTCACTCTGTAGACCAGGCTGGTAGAAATCTCTTTTTGTCTTTGTCATTCTACCAAGCTAGTCGACCTTTTCCTTGAGCGCCTCCAAAACCAAGAGGACTCTTTTGCCCTCCTTCCTAGAACACGGTTTCATTTGAAGCTCCTGCATGTAAAAAGAGAGCTAAAAAACACTAAACTGATCTTTAGATTTTACAAAATCCCCCAAATCCTAGAAAGACTACTGAACCTCTCAACAAGCTGATTTTAAAATACTGGAAAAGACAGAAATTCAGAATAGCCAAAAGAACTCCAAAACAAAACAAGGTCGGAAGAATCATGACCCAGTGCTAAAACTAACCATAAAATAACCAAATCAAGGGATTCTATATAGCCAGGCAGAGTGGCACATGCTTAGGGTCATGGTTACTTGGAAAGCTGAGGCAGAAGGATCACATGAGCCCATAAATTTATGAAGGGGGTCTTAGTCAGGGTTTCTATTCCTGCACAAACATCATGTCCAAGAAGCAAGTTGGGGAGGAAAGGGTTTATTGAGCTTACACTTCCACGTTGCAGTTCATCACAAAAGGA